>NC_045989.1:4059958-4062458 GCF_010909765.2 Amblyraja radiata
CCACCCACTCCCCTGACATCATTCTGAAGAAGGGTCTCGACCCGAAACGTCACCCATTCCTTCTCCCCAGAGATGCTGCCTGTCCCGCTGAGTTACTCCAGCATTTTGTGTCGACCTTTCATGTCAAGGCTGATAGACAGGTTCAATGGGGAGAATGCGTTACTTCCAAGTCAAGAGTGCTTTATTGTCATATTTCCCGGACAGAACAATGAAATTCTTACAACAGCACAACAGAATATGTAAACATAGTACTCTGTTAACAATGTAATAAAGAAAAAAAGTTCAGGGTATATACAGTACATGTGTGTGTGTGTGTGTGTGTGTGTGTGTGTGTGTGTGTGTGTGTGTGTGTGTGTGTGTGTGTGTGTGTATGTGTGTGTGTGTGTGTGTGTGTGTGTGTGTGTGTGTGTGTGTGTGTGTGTGTGTGTGTGTGTGTGTGTGTGTGTGTGTGTGTATGTGTGCGTATGTTTACATATATATATATATCTATATTACTAAAAGTCTGATCTTGACCACTTCTTGTTCTGTATATTGATTTTAGAAAAAACGCTGCCACTTATGGCTGTGATTTTTGGCCTCTTACTCAGAGTCCCCCTGCGCTACGCAGGACAAAAGGATTTTTCCTATCGATGAAAAATAAAAGAGTTATTAGTGTTTAAAAAATGTTGAGATTCTCTCTCCTGAAGGCCACGTCCCTTCCTGAGGGACTATAAAACCCGGAGGTATTGAGTGCCTCAGTCAGTCAGTCTCAGCTAGGTGGGGGAGCGAGAGGGTCACTTCTCTCAGTCTGAGCTGTGAATAACACTGAACACATGTCTACTAAACTGTGAGTGTGGTTTTACTGACCTTGAGTGCCTTTAATGTGGTTTGAAAATGAAAATGTGGTTGGTTTGAAAAAGCACAGCAAATGGTTGGTGGTGGTTGGTTTGAAATGGCAAATGATTAAAAGTCTAAACTTGACAATTTCCTGTTTGCACTGTATATTGATTTTAGATAAAACGCTACCACTTACGGCTTTGATTTTTGGCCATCTTAGTCCCCCTCCGCTCATCAGGTGCAGAGGATTCTTCCCATCAATGAAAAATAAAAGTGCTATTAGTGTTTAAGAAATGTTGAGAATCTCTCTCCTGTCAATCATGCCATGAAGGCCACGCCCCTTCTGGTGGGAGGGGGAGGGATTATAAAACCCAGACGTGTGGGTGTGGCTCAGTCTCTGCAAGATGGGGAAGGGAGAGGTCACGACTCTGTCTGAGCTGTGAATCAACTGAACACTCTGAATGTCTACTGAACTGTGAGTGTGGTGTTGATGTAGTGTTTTGTGTGGCTTTATGGTGGTTTTATGGTGGTTTCACCCTGCTTGAAATGGTATTAAACTGCATTTGAATGTGGTGGCCTTGCACCCTGCATGAAATGGTAGGAAACTGCATTTGAATTGGTGGGGAGGTGGAATATTGCGTTGGGGGACCAGCCCTCCCGTGTGAACATGGGACCCAACTGGTCCCACTTACTCTAGTATATATATATATATATATATATACCCAAACAAACAATAAACATGCAAAAACACTAAGCCAATAAATATATATATATATATATATATATATATATATATATATATATATATATGTGTGTGTATCTGTATAAATATATGTCTATGTGTGTAGCTATATATATGTGCGTATATAATACTTATTGCAATTTTTTTGAAGCATCAATTTCAATCTTGTGTCCTGTATGTGGTGTTCACAATGTTTCCGTGTCATTGACTCTATGGCCAGCATCTCTCGTCTCTTGTTTGTACTTACATTATTTAAACTCCATGGAATATCAGTCATTTCATCAGTGCAGGAATTTCCAGTACATTCGCTTTGTAATTTTGGACTTCTGGCATTATCACCTCCTCCACAGCCAACAATGAACCATTGTGGGCTCCCTGGTATCGATGCCAGCTCTAATTTTTTCTGCACCTTAACACACCTCTAGTTTCCCTCTCCCCTGCCTCTCAATCTGAAGAATGGTCTCGACCTGAAACGTCACCTATTCCTTTTCTCCGGAGATGTTGCCTGAACCACTGAGTTACTCCAGCATTTCATGTTTATCTTCGGTGTAAAGCAGCACCTGCAGTTCCTTTCTGCACTATGCTGTAATTTACTGTTGTGTAGTTTACCACACTTGTGCTAAACCATGTTATGTGAGAATGATACCAACTGGTTGCCTCCTTTGTCCTCTCTGTCTCTCTCTGTCTGTCTCTCTGTCTGTCTCTCTGTCTGTCTATCTGTCTCTCTCTGTCTCTCTCTCTCTCTCTCTCTCTCTCTGTCTCTCTCTCTCTCTCTCTCTCTCTCTCTCTCTCTCTCTCTCTCTCTCTCTCTCTCTCTCTCTCTCTCTCTCTCTCTCTCTCTCTCTCTCTCTCTCTCTCTCTCTCTCTTTTTTAAGGCTTGACCTTGAGAGCTTCATGTACAATGACTATTTTCCAGCCTTGCTCACCGCCGAAAGGCTGACA
>NC_045989.1:4067458-4164958 GCF_010909765.2 Amblyraja radiata
GGCCACCCATTTAGGCATCCACTTTTTCCTTTGTGAGTTATGTCAAATACTAGAGGGCATGGCTTGAATGTGAGTGGAGCAGAGTTTGAAGGAGATTTGTGAGGCAGGTTTTCCACACAGAGGGTGGAGGGTGCCAGGAACGCGCTGCCAGGGGTGGAGGTGGGGGCAGATACAATAGTGGCGCTTCAGAGGCTATTAAATGGTTATGCAGGGAGTGGAGGGATATGGATCACGTGTGGGGCAGAGAAGATTAATTTAACTTGACGTCATGTCCGGCATGGACATTGTGGGCCGAAGGGCCTGTTGCTGTGTTGTACCATGTTCCATGTTCCAAAACCAAGTCTATGAATTACACACACTTCCTTGTAAATTTGTTTTCAATGATCAAATTTTCATTTTCATGTCTTGATTTGAGCTCACATTGCTTGCCCGAGCTCCTCACATTAATTTCAATATCCAAAACTTCATTATAAACAAAATCTTAAATGACACCCGCAAGACTGTGCTGGATCTTTCCCAATTGCCCACAACTCTATCTGTCGTGTGGCCATAGAATGCTCCTTCAATAATCACATTAGAATAGATCGATACATTACAAACACCCTCAAGACATCAAAGGCAGGGGGTGCTGGAAATATGCAGCCATTCAGGCAACATTGAGAGAGAGAGCGAGAGAGAGAGAGAGAGAGAGAGAGAGAGAGAGAGGGAGAGAGAAAGATGGGGGAGAGAGGGAGAGAGAGGGGGAGAGAGAGAGGGGAGAGAGAGGGTCTAAGGTGTGGTGCATTATCTCGGAGCTGCTCGTGTTTGTGGTTTGTTGTTTTTTGCTCTCTCTCTCTCTTCTCTCTCCTTCTTTTCTTTCTGTCTCGCTTCTTTCGTTTTTTCTCTTATTTTCTTTTTCTCTCTGTCTCTTTCTCTCTCTCTCTTGCTCTCTCCCTCTTTTTTTCTCTTTCTCTCTCCCCCTCTCGTTTTCTTTCCTCTTTTCTCTCTCTTTTCTCTCTCTCTTTTTCTCCTTCTCTCTCTCTCTCTCTGCTCTTTCTTCTCTCTATATTCTTGTCTCTCTCTCTCTCTCTCTCTCTCCTTCTCTCTCTCTCGGCTCTAATCTCTCTCTCTTCATCTCTCTCTCTCTCTCTTCTCTGGGAGATAGACATAGACTCTCTCCTTCCAGCCATTTTGCTTTATCGTTCATTTTCTTGTTTCATTCTTTCTCTTTTCATCTATTTTTCTCCTTTGTTGCTTCATTCCTCCCATGCTCTTTCTCCCTCCCTCGGTTCAACGCATCTATGTTTCAGCTTCTCATTGCTCCGACTGAGAGACTCCTGGTTTCTGATGTCATGCACGGAATGGAGATGAAATGTTCTGTAAACAACTCATTCAAGCTGATTAAAAGGACAGCGCAGAGACTTAACATCTCGGCAAATGATGAGATTTCCTCCCTGCATCAGGTGAGCAGCAACACCCACACCTCGACTGTGAACCTGCCCTTCCTCTCTGTGGGCGAGGGCAGAACTGCCCTCGATGGCCGGCACATTCTGTGTTTTTGTTCCCATGCTGTGGTGTGTGGCTCAGCCCTCTTGGAACAGGAGATAGAACATCGAACAGTACAGAAGATAGACACGAAATGCTGGAGTAACTCAGTGGGTCAGGCAGCATCTCTGGAGAGAAAGAATGGGTGATGTTTCAGGTGACTCTCAGTCTGAAGAAAGGGCACGACCCAAAATGTCACCTATTCCTTTTCTCCAGAGATGTTGCCTGTCCCGCTGAGTTACTCCAGCGTTTTGTGTCTATCTTCGGTTTAAACCAACATCTAATAACACCATATAACCATATAACAATTACAGCACGGAAACAGGCCATCTCGGCCCTTCTAGTCCGTGCCGAACACTTAATCTCACCTAGTCCCATCTACCTGCACTCAGACCATAACCCTCCATTCCTTTCCCGTCCATATACCTATCCAATTTATTTTTAAATGATAAAATCGAACCTGCCTCCACCACTTCCACTGGAAGCTCATTCCACACAGCTACCACTCTCTGAGTAAAGAAATTCCTCCTCATGTTACCCCTAAACTTCTGTCCCTTTGCGGTTCCTTTCGAGATAGAACAGTGCAGCACAATAACAGGTCCTTCGGTCCACAATGTCTCTGCCGACCATGATGCCAAGACCAACACATATCTGCTGGCACATAATCCATATCCCTCCATAGCCATATACCTGTCCTAAAGTCTCTTAAATGCTTCAACCATCATCCCTGACAGCATGTTCCAGGCACCCACCTCACTCTGCCCCGCACATCCCCTTTAAATGCTGGCCCTTCCACTTTAAAGCTATGCACTCTAATATTTAAATTTTCCATCCTGGGAAAAAACATTGTGACTATCTTGTAGGCTTGTATTCACTGGAGTTTAGAAGGATGAGGGGAGATCTCATAGAAACACATACAATTATAAAAGGACTGGACAAGCTAGATGCAGGAAAAATGCTCCCAATGTGGGGCGAGTCCAGTACCAGGGGCCACAGTCTTAGAATAAAGGGGAGGTCATTTAAGACCGTGGTGAGAAAAAACGTTTTCACCCAGAGAGTTGTGAATTTATGGAATTCCCTTCCACAGAGGGCAGTGGAAGCCAAGTCACTGGATGGATTTAAGAAAGAGTTAGATAGAGCTCTAGGGGCTAGTGGAGTCAAGGGATATGGGGAGAAGGCAGGCATGGGTTATTGATAGGGGACGATCAGCCATGATCACAATTAATACTGGCTCGAAGGGCCGAATGGCCTCCTCCTGCACCTATTTTCTATGTTTCTATCTACCCTATCAATATCTCCCATAATCGTATATACTTCTCTGCAACCTCTGGCACTCCAGAGAAACAACCCAAGTCTATCTAACCTTGCCCAGTAGCTAATATCCCCGAATCCAGGCATCATTCTGCTAAACCTCCTCTGCACCCTTTCCAAAGCCTCCACATCCTTCCTCGAATGGGGTGACCAGAACTGCACACAATACTCCAAATGCAGCCTAACGAGAGTCCAATCGAGCTGCATCATGGCTTCGTGATAGAAGGAGCAATGGTTTCTCTGAAGTAAAGGCAGCTTTTCTTTCCACATGGGAATCCTTTTGCTGCCTACAGCAGGGCACTGGGCAATGGAGTGACGGACCACAAGCTAGAGAAGTCTCCCCACCCCCTCTCCGTGTTCTCCAGCTACCAGCCCTTCCATTTGTAAACAGCTTAAATTACTTCATGGCACAGCTACCACAGTTATAGAGTCATAGAATCATACAGCTTGGAAACAGGCCCTTCAGCCCAACTTGCCCATGCCGACCAAGATGCCCCATGCTGTTATCAGGCAATTGAACCAAACAACTAGCGAGCAGTCCTAAACAGCTATCTACTTCACTGAAGACCCTTGGACTATTTTTGATTGGACTTTACTGGACTTTATCTTGCATTGAAGGTTTTTCATATGTTATTTATCATGGATCTGTACACTGTGGATGGCTTGATTGTCTTTCCGCTGACTGGTTAGTTCGCAACAAAAGCTTTTCATGCAGGTCACAGGGAGAGCATACAAACTCCGTACAGACAGCACCCATAGTCAGGATCAAACCAGGGTCTCTGGCATTGTAAGGCAGCAACTCTAACGCTGCGCCACCGTGCCGCCCGAGGACCTTCTTCAGACTTTTATTCAATTTTTTCCAGAGATGCTGCCTGTCCCGCAGAGTTACTCCAGCTTTTTCTGCCCATCTTCGGTGTATACCAGCATCTGCAGTTCCTTCCTACAAGGTGGATGCAGGTGAGGGAAGGTTTGACTGGAAAATGCATGGACAAAGGTGCGAGAAGAACATGAGTCCAAATGGTGTTTAATAAGGTGAGGAGAGTAGTGAAATGTAAAAATGTGTAATGGTGGGTCATGAACTAAAACAACACTTCTCCATTTTCTCCAGAGATGCTGCCTGACCCATTAAGTTACTCCAGCACTTTGTGTCCATCTTAAGTTATATGTAAAGCCAACTAAAGCTGTGTGGGTGGAAGGGAATGGGTGGGGGGGGGGGGGGAAGAGGGGTGGGATAGTGGGAGAAATGGGTGGGGGGGGGGGGGGTTAATAGGAAATAAAAGAGGGAAGGGGAAGGGGTAAGACTTACATTTGGAGAATTTCATGTTCATAATGTTGGGTTGACTTACAATTGCCGGGGCGGCAAAATGGCACAGTGGCACAGTGGCACAGAGGACAATGGCACAGTGGCACAGATGCACAGTGACACAGTGGCACAGAGGCACAGTGGCACAGAGGACAGTGGCACAGAGGCACAGAGGCAGAGTGGCACAGAGGCACAGAGGCACAGTGGCACAGAGGACAGTGGCACAGAGGACAGTGGCACAGAGGACAGTGGCAGAGTGGCACAGAGGACAGTGGCACAGTGGCAGAATGGCACAGTGGCACAGAGCACAGTGGCACAGAGGACAGTGGCCCAGAGGACAGTGGCACACTGGCACAGAGGACAGTGGCCCAGAGGACAGTGGCATAGTGGCACAGAGGACAGTGGCCCAGAGGACAGTGGCACACTGGCACAGTGGCATAGTGGCACAGAGGCATAGTGACACAGAGGCATAGTGGTAGAGTTGTTACCTCACAGAACTAGAGACTCGGGTTTGATCCTATTCTCGGGTGCTGTCTATACTGGGTTTGTACGTTCTCCCCGTGACCGTGTGGGTTTGTAGGTTGTTGGTGTAGCTTCTGTACATTGTCCCTAGTGTGTAGGATAGCACTAGTGTACGGACGTGGTGGGCTGAAGAGCCTGTTTCCAGGCTGTATCTCTAAAACTAGAATTAATTTCAATGTTTCTTAATCAATAGATGAATGGATACAAAATCAATAGATATGGAAATTGATGAGCAAAATGGAACTGAAGGATCACACATGGTCTATTAAAATGATGGAAGACGTTTAAGGAGATTTTTGACCCATTGCTGCTGCTCCTCCTATTATAGAGTAGTCATTGAGTGATACAGTGTGGAAACAGGCCCTTCGGCCCAACACCCACACACTGGCCAACATGTCCCTGCAGCACCAGTCCCATTTCCCCACATTTGGTCCATTATCCCTCCAAACCTGTCCTGTCCATGTACCTGTCCCACTGGTCTGAAGAAGGGTCTCGAACCGAAACGTGACCCATTCCTTCTCTCCAGAGACGCATCCTGCCCCACTGAGTTACTCCGGCATTTTCAGTCTATCTCCTATCTTTTTCTTAAACATTGGAATAGTCCCAGCCTCAACTACCTCCTCTGGCAGCTTGCCCCATACTCCCACCACCGTTTGTGTGAAAAAGTTACTTCTCTATAAGATTACCCCTCATCCCAAGCGTCCAGCTTACTCAACCTCCCCCTATTGCTCAGACCCTCAAATCCTAACAACATCCTCGTAAGTTTTCTCTGTACCCGTTCCAGCTTTCCAGTTTGGCAACGTGACGGTATTATAGAGTCAACAGATCATAGAGATGTACATCCCAGGAACAGGCCCTCTTGACCCTTGCCCATTCTGGCCATGATGACAAATGCCATATGCTCACATTAGGCTGGACTCCCCATGTGTCTTTCCTACCAGGTATCTGTGCAAACGCTTCTGAAACCCCTGGGGGAAATGGCCTGGAAAATAAAGATTAACATCCCTATCTTCCAGGCATAGAAACAGATGCTAGGTCATACAAAGGTCAGGGCAAAACTAACGCACACAGTGCACAGGGAGTTTGCCACCCTCAATATACTGGTAGAAAGGGGCAGCACGGAGGCGCAGTGGTGGTGTTGCTGCCTTATAGCACCAGAGCCGCAGGTTCAATCCTGACTACGGGTGCTGCCTGTACGGAGTTTGCAATTTCTCACCGTGACCGCCTGGGTTTCTCAGGTTTCCTCCCACGCTCCAAAGACGTACAGGTTTGTCAGTTAATTGGCTTGGGTGGAATAGAAGTATATAAAATGAACAGGGGAATAGATGGGATATATCAGCCAGAATCTTTTTTCCCAGGGTGGGGATGTAAAATACTCAAAGACATAGCTTCAAGGTCAAAGGGGCAAAAGTTAATGGTGATGTGCAGGGCATAGATTTTATATAGAGATCGGTGGGTGCCTGGAACGCATTTCTAGGGGTGGTAGTGGAGGCAGATGCAATAGTGGTGTTGAAGAGGCTATTAGATTGGCACATGGGCATGCAGAGAATGGAGGGATATGGATTACATGCAGGCAAATGGTATTAGTTTAACCTGGCATCAGATTCGGCACGGACATTGTGGGCCGAAGGGCATGTTCCAGTGCTGTACTCTTCTATGTTCTATGTTCTATGTTCTATGTACAAGGCAATGTAAGTAACCATACTGCATTATAATATAAATCCATTGAAAGAACACAGCACATAAAAGAAAATGTGTTGGAAGGAACTGCAAATTCTGGTTTAAACTGAAGAAACACAAAACGCTGAAGTTACTCAGCGGGACGGACAACATCTCTGGGGAGAAGGAATTGGTGACGTTTCGGGTCAAGAGACAATAGACAATAGGGGCAGGAGTATGCCAGTCGGCCCTTCGAGCCAGCACCGCCATTCAATATGATCATGGCTGATCATCCACACTCAGTACCCCGTTCCTGCCTTCTCCCCATATCCCCTGACTCCGTTATCTTTAAGAGCTCTATCTAACTCTCTCTTGAAAGCATCCAGAGAATTGGCCTCCACCGCCTTCTGAGGCAGAGAATTCCACAGATTTACAACCCTCTGTGTGAAAAAGTGTTTCCTCATCTCCGTTCTAAATGGCTTACCCCTTATTCTTAAACTGTGTCCCCTGGTTCTGGACTCCCCCAACACCAGGAACACGTTTCTTGCCTCTAGCGTGTCCAAACCCTTAATAATCTTATATGTTTCAATAAGATTCCCTCTCATCTTTCTAAATTCCAGAGTATGCAAGCCCAGCCGCTCCATTCTATCTACATTGACAGTCCGGCCCTCCCGGGAATCGGGTCGAGACCCTTCTTCAGACTGATCCAGAGATGCTGCCTGTCCCGCTGAGTTACCCCAGCATTTGTGTCTATCTTCGGTTTAAACCAGCTTCTGTGACTCTTTTCCACACGCTATTGATCTCAGCACCTGGTTAAGCTCTGTTTACAAAAGGGCCCTAAATACGCCCGGCAATATGAAGTCACACTGACCCTGAACCATCCGAAGAGGGTTAAAGAATGAATCGGACAACTACAGATGTTGGGAAGCATATCCGATCAGCTGGAATGGAAAGTTATTAAACTAAATATAGATCTGGGAGAGCTGGATATGTGTAATTTTTAGTACGTAGATGAAATGTAAACACTTGGCAATACCTGTTTCTAAGCATTAAGGCATTAACTTATCAGCATTACCACCCCTCTTCAAGTCCCCACCTTGATCAGTACAGCAGTTGCAGACAATACACCAGGTGTTCAGATAATCCATGTGTATGCCATTTAATTAAACTGAGTGTGGTGTGGATCTCAGAAGAGCACAGTGTCGGGGCTACCAGCTGCAGTCAGGACCAACGTATCCCGCTCCTGATCTCTATTCACTTGTCATTTGTTTAAACGTTTTACTTCATTTTAGGTTTTACTTTGGAGATACAGTGCGGAAACAGGTCCCCAGGCCCACGAGTCTGCGCCTGCCAGCGATCACCCCGTACTCTAGCCCGATCCTACATACAAGGGACAATTTCCCCAAAGCCAATTAACCTACAAACCCAAGGTATCTCAGCGGGACAGGCAGCATCTCTGGAGAGAAGGAATGGGTGACTTTTTGGGTCGAGACCCCTCTTCTGACTGATGTCGGGGGAGGGGGTGGGACAGAGATAAAATGTAGTCGGAGTCAGTAAGATTGGTCGGAGAACTGGGAAGGAGGAGGGGATGGAGAGAGAGGGAAAGCAAAATAAGTCAATGTTCATACCGCTGGGGTGTAAGCTACCCAAGCAAAATATGAGGTGCTGTTCCACCAATTTGCACTGGGCCTCACTCTGACAGTTGAGGAGGCCCAGGACAGCAAGGTCAGTGTGGGAAAGGGTGGGGAGTTGAAGTGTTGAGCAACCAGGAGATCTGGTAGGTATAGGCGGGCTGAGCAAAGTTCAGTGAAATGATCGCCGAGCCTGTGCTTGGTCTCGCCGATATACAGGAGTCCACACCTGGAGTAGCGGATACAGTAGATGAGGTTGGAGGAGGTGCAAGTGAAACTCTACCTCACCTGAAACGACTGTCGGGTTCCTTGGATAGAGTCCCGGGGGGATGTATAGGGACAGGTGTTGCAGGGGAATGTACCTGGGGTGGGGGTGGTTTGGGTGGGAAGGGACGAGTTGAGCAGGGAGTTGCGGAGGGAACGGTCTCTGTGAAATCAGGCTACAATCAGCCTGAAGAAAGCTCCTGGCCTTTACTGACCCCTTGTCCAGGGGTCAGAGAGGGCAATATAAAATGGCTCCCAACTGCAGATGCCACTGATGCCTTTGACCAACCAGCTCACTAAGGTCTATGGTTGGTGGGAACTCCGGTGGATAACTTGCATGACATCGCTCCTAGAGTCACAGAGTCTATGACTCCATGTTTCATTGCCTGTGTGTCTTGGTGCATGTTGAGTTGAGTTTATTGTCACGTGTACCGAGGTACACTGAAAAGCTTTTATTGGGCGCCAACCTGTCAGCGGAAAGGCAATACATGATCACAATCATAGAGTCATAGTGATACAGTGTGGAAACAGGCCCTTCAGCCAACTTGCCCACACCAGCCCACATGTCCCATCTACACTAGTCCCACCTGCCTGCGCTTGATCCATATCCCTCCAAGCCTGTCCTATCCATGTACCTGTCTATTTATTAAATGTTGGGATAGTACCACCCTCAACTACCTCGCCTGCAGCTAGTTCCATACACCCACCACCCTCTGAGCGACAAGGTTACCACCCAGATTCCTATTAAATCTTTTCCCTTTCACCTTAAACCTATGTACTCTGCTTCTTGATTCCCCTGCTCTGGACAAGAGTATCCATGCATCTACCTGATCTATTAATCTCATGATTTTATACACCTCTCATTCTCCTACACTCCAAGAAATAAAGTCCCAGCCTACACATCCTCTGCCTATAGCTCAGACCCTCTAGTCCCGGCAACATCCTCGCAGCATCTTCACTGACTTCAGTGGAGAATAATATCTGGTAGGTGCAAAACCATCGTTGAACCTGATCTCAGCAGTTTCCCAAGAGACTTTTCGGATTTTTTCTTTACCTTTTCATATCACTAGTTTCCCTTTCTCCTGTCTCAGTCTGAAGAAGGGTCTCCACCCGAAACGTCGCCTATTCCTTCTCTCCAGAGAGGTTGCCTGACCCGCTGAGCTACTCCAGCACTCTGTGTCTATCTTCGGTGTAAACCAGCATCTGCAGTTCCTTCCATCATAGGTTAAAAGTAGATCTCCCGGGAGGGGAACAACGAGTTTCACCAGGGCAAGATAACTGACCGTCAATAAATATAACGCATAGGCGGTAACTATAGGGCCTAGATATAACACTTCCAGTCAAGTGTGTTTTTTTCTATTCAAATTCTCACCGCGATTATTGATCGAATACACGTACAATACTGAACTGTTGCTGGTGAGAGGTCGATTCCATTCTGGCTGTGAAAATATATTTATATGAATCATTATTCTCACAGCTCTTCCGTATCTAAGGAGTAACTGGATGTGAATATAAATGTGCGCAACCAGGCTCACTGCATTAACTTACAGACAGCAACACATGAAACCCACATTTGTTTAGATTTACCTTTCAGAATGATTCAGTGGACAAATAAAAGTGAAAAGGAACCTGGAAAAAAAATAGTATTTGCCGAAGGTAAACAAAAATGCTGGAGAAACTCAGCGGGTGCAGCGGCATCTATGGAGCGAAGCAGCGAAGTATTTGCCGACTCTGTCTCGCTGGGGGGAAATGTGTTTCGTTTATAAATATCTGATTTGAATAGTAAAATAAAACACAGGAGCTTCGTGTTTCACTCCAGCAGTCAGAGCGCATGTTTGTAAACTGCTGGTCTGCAAATGCATAACAATACTCCATCTCTGTGTCTCACACATCATTGACCACAAAACAAAGCCTAGGAGAGTAAACACTGAATGATGTTACACATTATATTTCAATGGGTCACATACAATGTTAACAGCTTTTCTTTTGTAGAGCTTTCTGGTTGCAACAAGAATAATCGTGGATCAGTCGTTTTGTAAACAGCTCGCCTCTCCCTCGCCAGCCTGCTCGATGTTAGGCTGCACTTGGGGGGGATTGTTCAGCGGCGTTTCACCAGTGTGAGTTTGCTTTATTTTAAAAAATGTAGGGCGCGGTGAAATGTTCCGGCAAACAGCTCTCTCTCTCTCTCTCGGGCCGAATGTCCTCGCCAGCATTTCACGGAATCTACAGACGAGACTCTTCTTTTGAAGATGAGATTTCGCTTCAGGATGACGCCATGGGTTCACGCTGAATTGACAGGACCACCTGTGGACTGGCCGGGAAGAAGCGAGAGTGGTTTCATCAGGAGGAGACTCCCTAGTCCGGCCTGGCCCGACCAGAGGTGAGGGTGGAGGAGGGGGGGGGCTGAGATGGAGAGGGGGGGGGGGGGGGGGCAGGAGGAGGGGAGGGGGGGGGGGGCTGAGATGGAGAGGGGGGGGGGGGGGCAGGAGGGGGGGCAGGAGGAGTGGAGGGGGTTGAGATGGAGAGGGGGTGTGAGATGGAGAGGGGGGGGGCAGGAGGAGGGGAGGGGGGGGTTGAGATGGAGAGGGGGTGTGAGATGGAGAGGAGGGGGGGAGAGAGGGAGAGATAAAGCGAGAACTGGAGGGGAGGGAGGTAGAGAGAGAAAGGGTGAGAGGGGGAGGGTGGGAAATGGAGGGAAGGGGGGAGAGGGGGAGAGGGAGAGAGAGAAGGGGGAGAGAGAGAGAGAGAGAAAGAAAGAAAGAGAAAGAAAGAGGGAGTAGATGGGGGATGGGGAGAAGATGTGGAGGAGGGAGGGTGATACTGGGGGAGGGTGAGGGGGAGGGGAGAACGTGTCATGCTATCGTTGCAGCGGGGATATAAGGGAGGCTGTGTCCACCTGCCCAGCACTCGTGGCTGCTCGCTGCTGTCACTGTGAATAGTGGGGAGCAGGTGTGGGCGGGAGGCAGCGCCCTGTGATGCCGCGGTACCACTCCACCTCCCCGGCACCAACTGTGTGTGAGCGACACTCGGGCATTTACACATCCGTCCGTGCGGCTGGAGGGTGAGTTACAAAGCCAATCGAATCAAACATTGTTCCTGACAACAATCTTGAGCAACTCAGCGGGACAGGCAGCTTCTCTGGGGAAAAAGGATGGGTGACGTTTCGGGTCGAGACCCTTCTTCAGACTCATCCGAACAGCAGTCTCGACCCGAAACGTCACCCATTCATTTCCCCCCAGAGATGCTGCCTGACCCGCTGAGTTACTCCAGCATTTTGTGTCCATCTTCGGTGTAAACCAGCATCTGCAGTTCCTTCCTACAAATTGTTCCTAACAAGGTAAGATCTCGGAGAAGAAGTCTAATATGACAGAAATTATTGTGAATGTATATTTATTTATCTAATGTGTTGATGGAGAATTAAAATACACCAGATGCTCCGATTTATAATACAGCCTTTTATACCTTGTAGCTCGTTGTAACAATGCATTTGTAGAGCGGTTTTACAATTCAAACTGGCAGAGCAGATATTTGACATCCTGTGGTAACCAGTTTTAACTACTAATAATAATTCTGTACAACAGGCTTGTGATTGTGGGCACCGATGCCGAACCGATCCGCTACTTTGAAGGGGAGGGACACTTTAAATATGCTGGAAGGAAAGGCTGGCATTTCAAGAGAATCGTTTGTTGAAACAAATTGTATTGTTTTAAATGCTCAGTTGTAGTAAAGTTGAGAAATCAGCTCGGGTTCCCAGTCCGCAGACACAAAATGCTCGAGTAACTCAGCGGTTCAGGCGGCATCTCCGAAGAAAAAAAGAATAGGTGGCATTCCGGGTCGAGACCCTTCTTCAGATTCTCCCCAACCCCCCTCTTCCTCTCCCCCATCCTGTCCCGGTTTGCCTGCTGGGGTCCCTGGAGCAGTGAAAAGCGCGCAACAGGTGTGCTCAATGCACACTTCAGTCCGGCGTCGAGCGATTTAAACTTGGTCTCAATTCCGAAGAAATGTCCCCAGCATCGTAGAGAGGTGATATTGGTGAAAATAAACATTATTCCCTTATCATGTATCTATACACTGTAATTGGCTCGATTGTAATCATGTATTGTCTTTCCGCTGACAACAAAAGCTTTCACCTGGGTACACGTGGCAATAGTAAACTAAACTAAACTGGTTTAATTATGACGAAAGACATTAAAAAAAACTGGAGTAACTCAGCGGGTCAGGCAGCATTTCTGGAGAAAGAAAGGCAGATAGGTGACGTTTTGGGTCGAGACCCTTCTTCAGAGTGAAATATATGAAAAGGTGCATAGGACAAATAAATGGAAGATAGATATGTAAAATAACAAATCAAAGCCAGCAATGATGAGCTATCTTCGGTGTAAAGCAGCACCTGCAGTTTCTCCCTAAACACACTGGTTAAACTATCCGTGGTTTTGTTGCAATAACAACGCTTCAACGTTTCATCCTATAACGGAAAGGCGCGGTTCAGTTTTCCTCACGACGTTACTGTGCGTGAATGGTCACAGTCAGGAGAAGGGCCGGGGTCACAGGGGCAGCTGGACATACAGGTACAAATGTCACGGAGCCGTTTCCCAGCTACAAGTTTCCGATCTGGGGAAATAATCTCCAGCCTCGCCGATCCCTCTCTGACATCGAGACCTCTGGGCGGACGCGTCAGTGTATCTTGGGGCCGGAGCAGCGGTAGAGCTACTGCCTCACAGCGCCAGAGACCCCGGTTCGATCCTGACTCCGGGTGCTGTCTATATGGAGTTTGTGCGTTCTCTCCGTGACCTGCGTGGGTTTTCTTAGAGATCTTCGGTTTCCTCCCACACTCCAAAGGCGTACAGGCGTGTAGATTATTTGGCTTGGGATAAATCTTTCTCTTAAAATAGCGGAGTCAGGGGATATGGGGAGAAGGCAGGAACGGGGTACTGATTGGGGATGATCAGCCATGATCACATTGAATGGCGGTGCTGGCTCGAAGGGCCGAACGGCCTACTCCTGCACCTATTGTCTATTGTCTAAATGTACAATTGTCCCAAGTGTCTGTAGGATAGTATTACGGGGATCGATGGACGGCGCGGACTCGGTGGGCCAAACGGCCTGCTTCCGCGCTGTATCTCTAAGCTAAAGGGGTCACTCGGGACGCGCCACGGCTTCTCTCCGTCTTTGTTTCTAGATGTCCACTTATTTTGTATATAGTTCCCTCTGCCTCTGTGCAGTCTCTCTCGGCCATTCTCCCCGTCTTCTCCCCCACCCTGTCTACAAATCTACGGCTCTCTGCCTCCTTGTGTTTCTCTGCCTGCCCCTTTCCTCGGCGGTTTTGTTTTGAGTTTTGTTCTGATTATCTTCTTGCCTCTGTTTAAAAAATAAATAAAAATTGTGCGCGATCTGAGGAACATTACCAACCCAGTAACCTTGCAATGTTGGGGGGGGGGGGGGGGGGGGGGGGGGGGGGGGGGGGGGGGGTTAAGTAACGTCATGCTAATTCAGTCGATAATTTAGAATCCATGTACATTGAATATGAGCTTAGGATATTTTCAAATGAACGCCACACAATTTCCAACTGTGCAGCATTAGCATCGAACCCCCTGTGAAATCGAATCGGATTCAGATCTGTAATCTAAATCCAACGCGAACTGAAACGTCACCCACTCCTCTGCAGAGATGCTGCCTGTCCCGCCGAGTTACTCCAGCTTTTAAGAAGGAACTGCAGATGCTGGGAAATCGAAGGTAGACTAAAGTGCTGGAGAAACTCAGCGGGTGCAGCAGCATCTATGGAGCGAAGGAAATAGGCAACGTTTCGGGCCGAAACCCAAAGGAAATAGGCAACGTTTCGGGTCGAACCCTGAAGGGTTTCGGGACGAAACGTTGCCTATTTCCTTCGCTCCATAGATGCTGTTGCACCCGCTGAGTTTCTCCAGCACTTTTGTCTACCTTCGAGTTACTCCAGCTTTTTGTGTCTACCTTCAGAACCTGCCCGTTTGCCGCTGCGGGCCCGCTCACACGTCGGCCCTGTCCCAAACTGAACACCCTAGACCTCTACTTTTCTCTGAACCAGTTTATACCTTCAGTGGCTTTAGGGGGCGAACAAAGATCTTCTCAACCCATGTATTTTTTGACTGAGCGACCTTAGATTATTATACATCCAAGTAACACCCAACATGCTGGGGTAGCTCGGCGGGTCAGGCAGCATCTCTGGAGAGAAGGGATGGGTGACGTTTCTTCAGGTCCGACGGGACCTAGATTTTGTGTGTACCCGCGGTGTAACCCAGCACCTGCAGTTCCTTCCAACATACGCATCCAAGTAAATTCAAGCAAAATGTTGCACGCTATTAGAGTTTCAAGAGAGTTTATTGTCAATAAGTGGACATCAACAGTCGTTTTAGGATGACGGGCATGTTTTCGCAATCCGAATCGCCGTTTTTCTCGAAGATAGACACACAAAAGCTGGAGTAACTCAGCGGGTCAGACAGAATCTCTGGAACGAGGGAAAAGGCGCCATTTCGGGATGAAAGGTCTCGATCTCTCCAGAGATGCTGCCTGACCCCCTGAGTTACTCCAGCATTTTGTGTCTATCTTCGGTGTAAATCAGCATTTGCAGTAGCTTACTACATCTGCCCTGTTATTCTCTTGGTTCCGGTTAATATCTCTCCCTTGGTGTGTGTGTGTGTGTGTGTTTGTGTGTGTGTGTGTGTGTGTGTGTGTGTTTGTGTGTGTGTGTGTGTGTGTGTGTGCCGGCCTCCCAAGCCCCTGCCCTCCCGCACTGAGTCCACATCCAGAGGCGCGCACTGCCGCCGTTTCAGCACCGGAGAATTGGACAGCGCCCACGCTCGGCCGCCGGAGTTCAGCACCTCCCTCCCTCCCTCCCCACCCCATTCTTCCATCCACTCCTCGGCCAATTCCGCGTCCTCCCTTCCGTGCATCCACCCGGCACCTACTCCCCGGGCCAGTGCAGTCTGTTCCAGCCATTGACCATCTCACCATCCGTCAGTCCGGCCCAGGCAATTGTCACCAGATATGCTGCTTGACCCGCCGAGTTGCTCCAGCATTTTGTGTCTATCTTCCACGTAACAAACCCTGTCAACCGCTCCTTTCTTCTCCGTAATTGTATTGGCCTCTGTTTTATCGACAACAGCCCATGCTCGCCTGAATCCCCCCCCCCCCCCCACTCACAATGCACTAATTTCACATGATTTCTTAACAATCGGAAATCAAGATCTATTACACGCAATCAAACATATCCCCTCTCATGACTCCAAATCTCTCGAACCGCACGTTTCCCTCGGTTTAAGTTACTTTCTGCCTTCTACAAAACGCACTCCTTCCTTGTTTACGCCGCCCTCTCGTCTCTTGAACGTTGCTGGGAAACGTCTTATCTGAATTTCTTCCCTGAAACAAAATGTTCATTTATTCCATCTCCTTGGCCTCAATACCCAGCCTCAACAACATGGAATTATCCCACTTGTATCCCATTGGGGAAACATGCCGCAGAATACGATTCGCTCCACCGGGAATAATTCGCACTGACAAAAATCCAATTACATGCTCTTTACATGTACTGTTTGAGACAAATCCGCTTTCCCGTTCACAGCAGCGATAATGAAGCCACAAAATGGCATATCCATGACTCTGAGAATATCATTTAGCTTAGTTGAGAGAGACAGCGCGGAAACAGGCCCTTCGGCCCACCGAGTCCACACCGACCAGCGATCCCCGCACATTAACACTATCTTACCCACGAGGGACAATTTTATTTTTTTTAACGTCTTTGGAGTGCGGGAGGAAACCGAAAATCTCAGAGAAAATCCACGTAGGTCACGGGGAGAATGTACAAACTCCGTGCAGTCAGCACCCGTAGTCAGGATCGAACCCGGGTCTCAGGCGCTGTGAGGCAGCAACTGCGCCACCGCGTTCTTCTAAAAGCCCCATATTGTTCCCCGCGCAGAACCTCAGACTAGAGCTGCTGTCTAAGTAAATTGGACATCTTTGTGCTTTGAAAACAGCCAGCATTTTGTTAACAATTAACTCTTTGTAGATTGCATTAGGGTTTCTACATTGTAATAAATGTATCATGTGACCCAAATAAAATAGTGTTTGCAGAATGAGATTAGCAGGAGTAAATATTCCTTATTCAGGATGTGAATATATTTCTACAAACTAAGTGAGTTGCAAAATCAATAACAGTTGTCAGGCAGTTTAGTTTAGTTTCGAGATACAGCGCGGAAACAGGCCCTTCGGCCCACCGAGTCCGTGCCGCCCAGCGATCCCCGCACATTAACATTATCACTAGGGCCAATTTGCATTTTTGTACCAAGTCGATCAGCCGACAAACCTGTATGTCTTTGGAGTGTGAGAGGAAACCAGAGCACCGGGAGAACGTACATAAAACTCTGTACAGACAGCACCCGTGGTCAGGATCGAACCCGGGTCTCTGGCGCTGTGAGGCAGCAACTCAACCGCAGCGATGCTCTTTTAAACGATCGTTCCTGTTGCCACCGCCGAAAATAACTTACATTTATGGTGCATTTATTCACGACTTTCGGACAGTTGCAATTGAAGTAGCAGTTTTCCTGTCTTTGTTGTTGTGCAGGAAACACTACAGACTGCCATAGACAACAATGTGTTCGTGTGTAACAAAAGCGACAAGGCAGGAAACATGTTCCAGATGTTGGGGGAATCCAGAACCAGGGGTCACCGTTTAAAAATAGGGATAGGCCATTTAGGACTGAAATGAAGATTTTTTTTTTCACCCGAGAGTTGTGAATGTGTGGAACTCTCTTCCACAGAAGGCAGTGGAGGCCAATTCACTCGATGTTTTCAAGGGAGAGTTAGATTTAGCTCTTAGGGCAAAAGGAATCAAGGGATATGGGGGGGGGGGTGGGGGGGGGGGGTGGTGGAAGCAGGAACGGGTTTCTGATTTTAGATGATCAGCCATGATCATATTGAATGGAGGTGCTGGCTCGTAGGGCCGAATAGCCTCCTCTTGCACTTATTTTTCTATGCTTCAAAGTGCTGGAGTAACTCAACGGGCCAGGCAGCATCATTCTGAAGATGGGTCTCGACCCTAAACGTCACCTATTCCTTTTGGTCCAGAGATGCTGCCTGCCCCGCTGAGTTACTCCAGCATCTTATGTCCATCTCCATTGAACATGGATTGAAGGAGTCAGCACTTTGTATATCAGTATAAATCAGCATTTGCAGTTTCTTGTTTATTTGAAATAATGTCAGATTGTTTGACTGTAATGAAGTTGTGGGCCTCGTCGATGGGGCCTCCTCATCAGATACTCTTTTTCAAATTAATGCCATTGGGTCTCATACATCAACCTTGGCCAGGTAGGGAAGTTCCTTGTAAAAAAATGGCTTTTCAACAGTTCTATATTCACACTGTTCTACAAAGGTCTTGAGATCTCTGAATTTAGACCTGAATTGTTAACCTACTGAGTCAGAGATGAAGTGTTACCGAATTAGCCAAAGCTGACATGCTGTATCTGACCACAAAACAAGGATAAAACTGAAGATAGACACAAAATGCTGGAGTAACTCAGCGGGTCAGGCAGCATCTCTGGAGAGAAGGAATGGGTGATGTTTCGGGTCGAGACCTTTCATCAGATTGAGGGTCAGGGGAAGAGGAAACGAGATGTGGAACGGTACAAAGAACATGTAAGGTGTGCAAAGAATAGATCAAAACAGACAATGATATGTTTTCTTTATAAGTGATAGGGCACAAGTCTATCATGTTACATAGAACACCTGCAAATGTACTAATCCAAGTTAATGAAATATAGATCATTTTTGGGCTTTGCAGCGGTCAAGGCTATTTGGAAATGTTTGAAATATCATGACGATTTATGAAACAATATTAAACTTGTAATAATAATTATGATGATAGTATACTTTGATCACAATCAATGGAAAACATAAAGAAGGACAAAGGCAGCATTGTGACGCAGTGGGTAGAGCTGCTGTCTCACGGCGCCAGAGACCCAGGTTCGATCGTGCCCCGGGTGCTGTCTGTGTGGAGTTTGCATGTTCTCCCTGTGGTTGCGTGGGTTTCCTCTAGGTGCTCTGGTTTCCTCCCACAACTGAATAACATGCTGGTTATTAAGGTTATTTGGCCCTCTGTAAATTGCCCCTGATGTGTAGGGAGCGGATGGGAAAGTGGGACAACATTTGTGAACGGGTGATCGATGGTCGGCATGGACTCAGTGCATCAAAGGGCCTGTTTACATGCTGTGTCTTTCAATCAATAAATCAGATACCAAAGGCAGGAGAATATTCAGGTTAGAATAAAGCAGATTATTTATATTTATCTCTGAGATCGAGAGATTCAGGGGCCCTGGAAGGCAAATGTGTAAAACATTTAAAAAAAAAGATGGATAGAGGTTTATCAGAGATGAGCAAGAATTAGGTGACAATGGTTTAAAAAGATTGTGGGAAGACTGTGGGAGTTGAGAGGAGTTAAACAGGAACGAGATTGTTTGAAATAGGAGTAAATTTGACAGGAGAAATAAATCAGCTGGAATTAACAGCTGAGGCAAGAACATGGATGGAGTACAGAGAGGAGAGCGAACATACAAGAGGAGAATAGAATGAAATTGTGTTCATTTTAATTTCCTGTCTCATGAGAAGGTTAGTGTGATTAATGGGCTTGGTCATTTCTGCTGGTGGGTCTATTGCTGTCACATGCACGGAGATACGGTGAAAAGCTTTGTTTGTGTGCTGTCAAGTCAAATCATGCAGCACATTGTACAATCAAGTCGTACACATGTACGGCAGGCAGTGCAACGAGAAAACCACCCGTTAAACATAACAAATAACATTACAATTACAGAGAGAGTGCAGATTGTAATGTGGTGGTTGGAAGATCGAGACTACACCCTTGTTTAAGGAGGACTGTTTAGTAGTCTGATAACAGTGGTGAAGAAGCTGTTCCTGAATCTGGCGGTACATGCTTTAAAGCTGTTGTATCCTGTCTGACACGATTTAACATTATACCTGTTGACCATTTGGGTGGTGTTGTTGAAGCCATGAGCACTGGTAATTACATCCCTTCCAATTTTACTGGATCCACAATCAGAGCCTTCTAAACACATGGTGAATGATTTTCTCTGCCTCTTTTCCCTGGACCTTGCGATTCATCCTTATCTATAAGCGTGAGATGTCCGCATCTCAAGTCTTCTTCTCATTTTTGTGTTCTCAGTCTCTTGTCCGTGTTGCTTTCAATTCTTCCCCTGCCGCCGTTGATTAACCTGTTCAGTGCCACATGGTCAATAGTGAAGATAAAACTTGGCAGTGAACAGGTTAACAAACCATTAGTCACAATTATCAGTCTGAAGAAGGGTCTCGACCCGAAACGTCACTCATTCCTTCTCTCCAGAGATGCTGCCTGTACCGCTTAGTTACTCCAGCATTTAGTGTCTATCTTCGGTTTAAACCAGCATCTGATGTTCTTTCCTACACATTATTAGTTACCTGCTAGCTCAACATTATTTATCCATCATTTTCTGAAAAGAAGAATTTCAGCCGACTTTACTAAAGATGAAATTAAAGTTTATAAAGAGAAGCATAAGCAAGGAATTATTGGGCAGATGCAGGAACAGTTGTTACTCTGTCGATGACTTGATTGTAATCATGTATAGTCTTTCCATGGACTGGTTAGCATGCAACAAAAGCTTTTCACTGTACCTCGGTACATGTGACAATAAACTAAATTAAAATAAACTATGGAAGGAATAGCAAGGCCTCACAAGCTGAAAATAAAAATACGTTTGGAATTATTCTTAATTCTTATACTTATTCTGGGTGGCACAGTGGCGCAGCAGTGGAGTTGCTGCTTTACAGCGCGAGAGACCTGGGTTCTCCCTGGGACTGTGTGAGTTTTCTCCTGGAGCTCCGGTTTCCTCCCACACTATAAAAACATGCAGGTTAATTAGCTTTGGTTAAAATTCTAAATTGTCTCTAAATTGTAGGATAGTGTTTGTGCTTCTTTGTACGGTGTTTTTATGTTCTCCCCGTGATCGCGTGGGATTTCTAAAAATGTAAAAATTGTCCCAAGTGTAGAATAATGTTAATGTGCAGTGATCGCTGGTCGGCGCGGACTCGGTGGGCTGAAGGGCCTGTTTCTGCGTTGTATCTCTAAAGTAAACTAAACTAAACTTAATTAAATGAGACAAGAATTAAATGAGACATCAATGTCTTCAGTTCTGGGCGCCTTATTATAGAAAAGATATTGTCAAGTTTGAAAGGGTTCAGAGAAGATTTACAAGATGTTGCCAGGACTAGAGGGTCTCAGCTATAGGGAGAGGTTGAGTAGGCTGAGTCTCGATTGCTTGGAGCGCAGGAGGATGAGGGGAGATCTTACAGAGGTGTATAAAATCATGAGAGGAATAGATCGGGTAGATGCACAGAATCTCTTACCCAGAGTAGTGGAATGGAGGTCCAGAGTTTAAGGTGAAGGGGAAATGATTTAATAGGTAACCTTTTCACACAATGGGTGGTGGGTGTATGGAACAAGCTGCCAGAGGAGTCAGGGACTATCCCAACGTTTAAGAAAGAGTTAGACAGGTACATGGATAGGACAAGTTTGGAGGAATATGGACCATGCGCAGGCTGGTGTGACTATGTAGCTGGGATACGTTGCCCGACGTGGGCAAGTTGGGCTGAAGGGCCTGTTTCCACACTGTATCACTCTATGACTCTATTACAACATTTTACTTGTGTCTGAGTTGTGCATTAGGATCGTTGGCATTCACTTGAATGACAAGGTCAGGACCAAAATATTCACAATGCAGATTTATCTCAGTCCTGCAGTAAAATATCAATATGGATTATGAGCTGAAGTTTCAGTAATTGGTCTTTAACTTATGAGCATCTGACCACAATGTGCAGCCATGTAATTTACACTGACACTAAACTAAATGCATTTTACTTTGAACAAGAATCAGATTTGATTTCAATGCAGGACCACAATGAATTGTGCGTGGGCGGCACGGTGGCACAGCGGTAGAGTTGCTGCCTTACAGCGCTTAGTGCCAGCAGCCTGGGTTCGATCCTGGCTTTGGGTGCTTGTCTGTACGGAGTTTGTACGTTGTCTCTGTGATCACGTGGGTTTTCTAAAAATGTAAAACTTGTCCCAAGTGTAGGATAGTGTTAATGCACGGGGATCGCTGGACAGCGCGGACTTGGTGGGCCAAAGGGGCCTGTTTCCACGCTATATCTCTAATCTAAATGAAACACAGTCAACAAGAGTGAACATGGTGGCATATGCCTCAGGAGGTAGCAGTGACCAGCTGTCCCGGCTTAATCCAAAGGCGAAGATTAAGGATCATGATACAGGGTCTGGAGCATGCTTTAGGATTTGCAGCTGTCGAGCAAATATGTGTTCAACAAAACAGACCTGTCATGAAATTATAGAGTCATACAGCACAAAAAATATGTCCTTCGGCCCAACTTCCCATGCTGTCAAAGATGCCCCATCTACACTCGCCCCAAATCCCTTAACTTTGCCTATCCTTTGCATACCTTGTGAATGTAAGCAAAACAAAGAATTTCACCACGACATGTCACATGTGACATTAAGTATCAATCAATCAATCAAATCTTCTGTGGCAGCTCGTTCCATACACCCACCACCCACCTGTGTGAAAACGTTGTCCCTCGGGTTCCTAGTACATCTTTCACAATAAACCAATGTCCTCTGGTTCTCCATTCCCTACTCACAGAGAATGGTGAATCTGTGGAATTCTCTGCCACAGAAGGTAACTATCAGAGGCCAGTTCATTGGCTATATTTAAGAGGAAGTTAGATGTGGCCCTTGTGGCTAAAGGGATCAGGGGGTATGGAGAGAAGGCAGGGACGGGATACTGAGTTGGATGATCAGCCATGATCAGATCGAATGGCGGTGCAGGCTCGAAGGGCCGAATGGCCTGCTCCTGCACCTATTTTCTATGTTTCTATGTTTCTATGTAAAAGGTTGCGCATTTATCCTATTTATTCCTTTCATGATCTTGTACACCTCTATAAGTTCACCCCTAGTGGCGGACTGGCCAGAGTGTCAGCTTGCCCGATGGCAAGTGGGCCTCTGATGAAGTGGGCCCCCTTTGTCTCCTGGCAACCAATATTTTTAGACCCAGTCCCCCACTGTTCACCCCTCACCCTCCCGCGCTCCAAGGAATCAAGTCCCAGCCTGCTTAACCTCTCCCTATAGCTCTGGCCCTCCAATCCTGGCAACATCCTCATAAATCTTCTCTACGCTCTTTCCAGATTGACAACATCTTTCCTATAACATGGTGACCAAAACTGGACACAGTACTATAAATGTGGCCCCGTCAATGTCTTATACAGCTGTAACATGACCTCTCAACTTCCATACTCAATATTCTGCCTGATGAAGGTCAAGGTGCCAAAAGCCTTCTTGACCACTCAATCTACCCGTGATGCCACTGTGAACGAACTATGTACCTGGACTCCTAAATCCCTCTGCTCTACAACCCTTTCCTGAGCCCTGTCATTCACTGTGTTGGTCCTGCCAGTGGTAGACTGCCCAAAATGCAGCATCTCACATTTCTCTGTATTAAATTCCATCAACCATTCCTCAGCCCACCTGCCCAACTGATCAAGACCCGCTGCAATTTTTGACAACCACCTTCATTATTTGCTTGAGTGTCATGAACTGCAGATTCTGGAATCTCTGGCAAAACATAAAGTGCTGGAGGAACTGAATGGGTCAGGCAGCATCTACGGAGGGAATAGACAGGCGATGCTTTGGATCAGGTGCCTTCTTCTGTCTGACTGTAGTCGGGGAGGGGGGAGGCTGGTGGGGCAGGACAAAGCCTGGCATGTGATTGGTGGACTCAGGTGAAAGGGAGCGGGAGGGGTGATTCCCAGATGAGTGGAGTAAGTGAGGAAGGCTGGATGTGAAAAGGAGTCCAATAAGGAGAGGAGTGAAATGTGAAGCCAGAGGGAGGGATGAGGGGGGAAGGGAGGGGGAAAGGGAGGGGGGAAGTGGGAAATGGGGGATTTGGGGGTGGGGACGTGCGTGTGGAAAGGAGAGAAAGGAGAATGGTGACAGGAAATAGGCAACGTTTCGAGCCGAAACCCTTCTTCAGACTGATGTTCCTGGACTTTGTACAGTCTGTACCAGTTTGTACCAGTCTGAAGAAGAGTTTCGGCCCGAAAAGTTGCCTATTTCCTTCGCTCCATAGATGCTGCTGCACTCACTGAGTTTCTCCAGCATTTTTGTGTACCTACGAATATCTCCTTATTTGATGATTATTGTATAAACCCTTTACCGGCTGTAGGGGCATGTTTTAGCAAATGCAATCAACAGGAAAATTACCTCAGTCCAAAGTAATCTTGTTTTTAAATCGAACATTAATGTTCTCTTGTCGTTGTTAACTGGAGTCTGTTGTTTAATTGAATCTTGTTATTTGTGAGATTATTGATGATCAGGTACACACACTAAGATGTTTGATTAGTACACATCCAGGGTTCAATAACTCTGACATTATTTGCCTCAGGCTTTGATTTTGTTTATCCCAGTTTGTATTTGTTGCGACTCCAGGTTCCATTCAGCAAGTTTTACCTTCTTAGGGTTTACTTTGGATTTGGTTTAGAGGCACAGCACAGAAATAGAGATTGCTGCCACCTTGGTCTTGTTGCTTTTACGCATGGAGAATAAGCGAAGGGACAAATGTACTAAGTGTTCAGGGGTGAGAAGATAGATGGATGAGTAGATAAATCACTCTGATAATGGGAGAAGAAAAGCAAGCATGAAAAGAGCATGAGAGAGGAAACTGTACCACCAGTATCATCCAAATCAGATATAGTTTGGGCCAAACTCAGGTTTAAAATGTTAAATGTAGTTTCATCACTTCATCCCTTCATATCTTCTCCCTGACTGCCCACTCTGTCATGTATGATTGCCTTTCAAACTAGAGATTATAGACTGAGTTTACTGTCTCTGTCTTCTTATGTAAAGCGGCAGCACAGTGGTACAGCTTGTAGAGTACGGCACCAGAGACTCGGGTTTGAACCCCACCTCTGGTGCTGTCTGTGTGAAGTTTGCAAGTTCTCCCTGTGACCACATTGGTTTCTTCCCCTCACATCCCAAAGACGTGCGGGTTTGGCCTCTGAAAATTGCCCCCAGTCAGTAGGTGGGATAACATAGAACTCGGTGAATGGGTGATCGATGGTCGGCCTGGACTCAATGGGCCTAAGGGCCTGTTTCCATGCGATATCTTTCAATCAATATATATCCTTCGATACATATAAAACATATACAAATATAATGTTGGCCTTATTTATTGTTAAATGGTTCTTCAGTAGTTTTATCCCTTCATTAGATCAACACAGAATGAAAGTGTAACAAAAAGACTAGTTCTGTGAGGTTATTCAATATTACCATAACTGGATTTCAACCCAACCTCTCCACATGTCCTTTGATTCTTTCTGTGCTAAATACCCTATTGATCTCAGTGTTGAATATTTTCCAACTGTTGCATTAGGTAGAGAATTCCAGTGAGTCACAATGAAAAATCTAATTCTTCATAACTCAGGATATCATGTGAAAATAAGTGTGGCTTACATTTAGAAGGGCTCGTTTGATTGATTGAAAGATACAGCAGGGAAACAGGCCCTTCAGCCCACCAAGTTCAATGCTGACCATCAATCACCCATTCACACTAGTTCTATGTTAGACCACTTTCTCACCCACTCCCTTACATACTAGGGGCAATTTACAGAAGCCAATTAACCTGCAAACCCACACGTCTTTGGGATGTGGAGGAAACTGGAGCACCTGAAGGAAATCCACACGGTCACAGGGAGAACATGGAGACATCAGCTGAATAAAGTAGAGAATTGCAGAAAGCCACAGATCACTCTTATCCCATTATAAGAGAGATTGATCTACTTACTCATCTATTGGGGCAGCACGGTGGCGCAGCGGGGGAGTTGCTGCCTTACAGCGCCAGGGACCCGGGTTCGATCCTGACTACAGATGCTGTCTGTACAGAGTTTGTACGTTCTCCCTGGGACCACGTGGGTTTTTTCCGGGTGCTCTGGTTTCCTCCCACATTCCAAAGACGTACAGGTTCGAAGGTTAATTGGCTTGGATAAAAATTGTAAATTGCCTCCAGTGTGTAGGATAGTGCTAGCGTACATAGATCGTTGGTCGGCACAGGAACGGTGGACCGAAGCTGTATTAAACTACACTACACAAAATCTCCTCAACCCTGAATACTTGGTACATTTGTCCCTTTGTGCATTCCCTTGTAAGCCACAAGAAGGATGAGGCAGGAATCTATTTTCCTCTCCATCTCTTAATCTCTTTCTGACCATCAGATGAGTCTGAAGAAGGGTCTTGACCCGAAACGTCACCTATTCCTTCGCTCCATAGATGCTGCCTCACCCGCTGAGTTTCTCCAGCATTTTTGTCTATATCAGATACATACACACACCTTCTCCCTCTCCAATTCCTCCTGACTCAGTACTAAAGCATGTGAACAGAGTGCAGTTTAGACTCTCTGCTTTTAGAAGAAGGGCGTGGTTGTACTTCAAAGCAGAATTCAATGCAAAGATGGCCTGTATATTCTGAAGCAGAGAAGATGTGGAGGGAAACATTAGCAATCAGTCTCAAGAGGGGCCCCCACCTGACAGGTCGCCCATCCATGTCCTGCAGAAATGTTGCCTGACCCGCTGAGTTATTCCAGCATTTTGTGTCATAGTCATTCAGTATGGAAACAAACCCTTCGCCCCAACTTGCCCACACCAACCAATGTGTCCCATCCACACTAGTCCCACTTGCCTGCTTTTAGCCCATATCCCTCTATACCTGTCCTATCCATGTACCTGTCTAATTGCTTCTTGAATGTTGCGATAGTCCCAGCCTCAACTACCTCCTACGGCGGCTCGTTCCATACACCCACCACCCTTTACATGTGAAATATTTACCCCTCAGATTCTTATAAAATCTTTCCCCCTTCACCTTAAACCTATGTCCTCAGGTTCTCAATTTCCTTACTGTGGACAAGAGGCTCTGCGCATCTACCCAATCTATTCCTCTCATGATTTTATACACCTCTATAAGATCACCCCACATCCTCCTGCACTTCAGGGAATAGATTCCCAGCCTACACAACCTCTCCCTGTAGCTCAGACACTTGAGTCCTGGCAACATCCTTGTAAATCTTCTCCGCACCCTTTCCAACTTAACAACATGTGTCGTTGCTTTTATCAGCCAGCATCTGCAGTTCCTTCTGTCCACATAATCATTGACCTAACGAGTAGGTTCCAATAGGAAAACAGATCAGGCCACTCTGACCTAACATAACTGCTGACGACTGAACCAGTATCCGACAAGCTTTATAATCATCCCTCTTCATAATCTGTCCATTGCCCCCGCCCCCCCACAACAACACGCCTTGCGTCCCTCACACCCATGTTTGTTCCATTTGCTCTCAAAGGGGTTAAAACAGCTAAAATCAGGTTAAACATTGCCAGATTATGGTATTTGTTTTTCTTTAATCAGTCTCCAAGGTAACCATATCAGTTTTTTTTTAAATACCATCCTCGATCATGTTTGGTTTTTGGTTTCTCCCTTATTCTGAGCATTCCTGCCTCTTGTTTTCTCTTCGGGTTGCATGTGCTATTTCTGCCTCTTGTTTACCCCTCCCCATCTCCCCCTTGTCCATTCCCCCTCACTTGCCGCCTTTGTCTCTTTTTTCCCTGTGTGCGGCTTCATTTGTTGCCTTTGCTTCCCACCTTTTCAATACTGTGTGTTTGGTTTCCACACAACCAGATGACTCTTGCAAAGCTCACAGGCTCAAAGAACTGACTGCACACAGCCAAGAGGAGGTCCCTCGATGCACCCTCTAAAGGTTAGTCTGAATATATTTTGTCATTTTCTGCTGTTTGAGCTGTAATTATCGTCGCTTGGTTCCTAGGTAACCTCAGCCACAGCTCCAAAGCCTCTTGGCCTTCTTGTGTATGAGTGCATGTCATATTTCTAATTAAATAAATATATTCTGTCCAGGGAAGATTACATTGCTAACGGATTTTGCTGCAGCCTTGACAATCATGTCCGGTCTCTATTTGTTTGAACCTCTCTATCCATACGTCAGGAATCAAGAGTGTTTTATTGTCATATGTCCCAGATAGAACAATGAAATTCCTACTTGCAGCAGCACAACAGAATATGTAAACATAGTACTCGGTAAACAACATTAAAAAAAAGGAAAAAAAAGTTCAGTGTAAATATATATATATATATATACACACATATATATAAATATCTACATAAGATAGACAGAAAATCCTGGAGTAACTCAATGGTCAGACAGGATCTCTGGAGAGAAGGAATGGGTGACGTTTTGGGTCGAGACCCTTCTTCAGACTTACATATGTATCTTACATAAATTTAAACATATATATACATACAGATAGAGATACAGTGTTGAAACAGGCCCTTCAGCTCAACTTGCCCACACTGACCAACATGTCCCACCTACACTAATCCCACCTGCCTGCGTTTGGCCCATATCCCTCTAAACTGGTCCTACCCATGTACCTGTCTAAATGTTTCTGAAACATTGGGATAGTCCCTGCTTCAACTACCTCATCTGGCAGCTTGTTCCATACACCCACCACCCTTTGTGTGAAAAAGTTACCCCTCAGATTAACTTCTTTCCCCTTCACCTTAAACCAATGTCCTCTGGTCCTCGATTCCCCTGCTCTGGTCAATAGACTGTGCATCTTTTGTTGGGAGCTAACCAGACAGCGGAAATACAATACATGATTACAATCGAGCCGTGCACAGTATACACATGCATGATAAAGGGAATAACGTGAATATCATAGTTAAAGAATGAAATGTTGCTGTTGGAGTGGAGATTTAAAACAATGGAGCGATTGTAACGCGTGATTGCAGATACACTTCTGTGACCAGCACACAAAGAATCGCCTGGCTTGGGCGCCATCTTGGATTACAGGAACAGGGTTCGTATTTCAGGCCAACTACCTTTCATCAGTACGTTACAGATTTACAACATTTGGAGTATTTTGCTTTTGAAACATCATAACTGCCCTGTTGAATGGCTGTCTCTCATTCCATACTTTGTAATGATGTGATGTGGATGCCTCAAGGAGAAGCTTTCTTCCATTCCTCTTCATCTGCTTGAGGAGATGACCCTGGCGAAGTGGAGGTTCACTGCCAACAGCCGTCCTTGGCAACAACCACCTTGCACATTTGGATACCTAGCACACGTTCAACCTTGACCAGCAAGGTTGGTAGCACGAAGGCGTAGCGGCAGAGCATTTACCTTACAGCGTGAGAGTCCCAGGTTCAATCCTGACTACGGGTGCTTGTCTAAACGGAGTTTGTACGTTCTCCCCGTGACCTGTGTGGGTTTTCTCCAAGAACTTTGGTTTCCTCCCACACTCCAAAGACGTACAGGTTTGTAATCTAATTGGCTTGGTATAAATATGTAAATGTAGAATTATCCCGAGTGTGTGCAGGGTAGTGTTAATGTGCGGGGATCGCTGGTCGGTGCGGACTCAGTGGGCCGAATGGCCTGTTTCCACTGTATCTCTAAACTAAACTAAACTAAATCATCGGTGCTGAGTCAGTGTCTGCTTTCTTCCAGTGAGAATGAGCCACCATTTAAAGCCCTGTCCCACGGTACGAGTTCATTCCAAGAGCTCTCCCGAGTTTAAAAAAAATCAAACTCGTGGTAAGCACGGAGAATGAACGTAGCGGGTACGCCGGAGCTCGGGGATATCTCTTAGCGCTAACGGCAGGTACTAGGGAAGACTCGCCAACGGCAGGTAAGCACGGGAAGACTCGTGAAGATTTTTCAACATGTTGAAAAATGTCCACGAGAGCCCCGAGTACCGACGAGTGGCCATTACCGTAAATCTCCGAGTTCGAATCACTCGAGAGAACTCTTGGAATGAACTCGTACTGTGGGACAGGGCTTTTAATCTTCAGATACAACATAGTAAGCTTTGCAGACCATAGAACATAGTTGAACCTAATTCAAGGGCTTACCTCAAGAGGGTTGCTTGAGCTGCAGCGACCCCTAATGACATTGGTTCAATGTGTTCAAACTGTCAAGGCATAAGGTCAGAAGGGGCAGAGTTTAACGGAGATGTGCAGGGCAGGTTTTTAAACAGAGAGTGCTGGGTACCTGGAACGTGCTGCCAGGGTGTTGGATGCAGACACAATAGTGGCATTTAAGATGCTCTTAAGTAGACTCATGGATATGTAGGGTAATGGAGGGATATGGAAAATGTGCAGGCAGAGGGAATTAACTTGGCATCATGAACGGCCCCGACACTGGGCCGCAGGGATGATTCCTGTGCTGTTCTGTTCTATGTTCCATGTGTAATAGTTTAGTTTAGTTTAGTTCAGATGCAGCGTGGAAACAGGCCCTTCCGCCCACCACGCCGGCCAGCGATCACCCCATACACTCGCACTATCCTACACATTCGGGGCAATTTCCAATTTTACTGAAGCTAATTAACCTACAAACCTGTATGTCTGTGCAGTGTGGGAGGAAACCGGAGCACCCGGAGAAAACCCATGTAGTCAGAAGTAAAAATGTACAAACTCAGTACAGGCAGCACCTGTAGTCAGGATCAAACCCAGGTTTCTGGCAGCAACTCTACCGCTGTGCCACCATGCTGCCCTTAATCATATGTCATATTTGTTAAACGTTAACGTAATTGCATTACTGTGGGACTGGGGTCATTACTGACCCAGAACAGGTAAGGATTCTTAGATGACCTCTGTACGGAATAATATCATGGATTTACTGAGACATAGAACATGGACACAGACCCTTTGGCCCACTGAGTCTGTACAACCATCAAGTGTTCACATACACTATTCCCATTTATCTAATTCTCTCTGGATTCCCATCACATACTCTGTGATTCTACCTCACCTTCAATGTTTTTCACACGGCAGCATTTTATTTCATGTTCATAAATCGCAGAAGCAGAATTAGGCCATTCGGCCCATCAAGCCTACCCCGCCATTCAATCATGGCTGATCTATCTCTCCCTCTCAACCCCATTCTCCTGCCTTCTCCCCCATAACCCCTGGCACCTAATTATATTTTTAAATAAAGCAATCTCTAATTCGCAAGCTGCCATGGTGGGGCTTGATCTCGATGTGCCCCGAAACACAATTACTTGTTGCTGGGTACGAGCGTGCTTCAGACACCTCCAATAACAGCCACCAATAAATCAGTCAGTTACCAGGGCTACTCTGGTGTAATCCTGTGAATAGCAAGCTCTCTGTAATTAAACAAGATACACCACAGGGCTCATCTTTCTGGGCTTGTCAGGGGAAGGAGAGTGATCAAAGAGATGAAGTACTTCGACACCTGGCAACCGTAGTGGCAGAGTTGCCACTCAGTGACGCACGCACGCACACTCTCGCCCCACCCCACCAGTGCCGCCTCACACTTGCTGCATGTCTGTGATAGAAAAGTCAAGTCAAGTCAAGTTTATTCGTCACATACGCATACGAGATGTGCAGTGAAATGAAAAGTGGCAATGCTTGCGGATTGTGCAAAAAACAAACAAACAAACTACAACAGAAAGGAATATAATCACATATTCACATATTACATATTTGTGGGAGGGAGGGAAGAAAAAGGAAGAAAACAGCAATTTTAAAAAGACATCACACAACAGTAAATTGGTCCAGTAAGTTAGTCCCTGGTGAGATACGAGTTTACAGTCCTAATGGCCTCTGGGAAGAAACTCCTTCTCATCCTCTCCGGTTTCACAGCATGGCAACAGAGGCGTTTGCCTGACCGTAGCAGCTGGAACAGTACGTTGTGGAAGGGGTCTCCCATGATCTTGTTGGCTCTGGAGTTGCACCTTCTGATGTATAGTTCCTACAGGGGGGCGAGTGTAGTTCCCATAGTGCGTTCGGCCGAACGCACTACTCTCTGCAGAGCCTTCTTGTCCTGGGCAGTGCAGTTCCCAAACCAAATTGTGGTATTTCCGGACAAGATGGTTTCCGAATGAATGCAGCCTGGGGCAGAATAGATGCTTCTGTATGCAGTGACATCCGAGAACTGGTGCAAATGTAACGATGCTGCAACCAGGCATTTCTGTGTATTCCTGACCAACACAATGTGAATGGGTGCAATTCCAGAATCCTGTTTAGATGTATTATGGTCACGTGTACCGAGGTACAGTGGAAAGTGTGTTTTTTTGCATGTTATTCAATCAGATTAGACAATACCGTACATAAATACAACCATGTCAAACTCAAGTACAATAGGCAGAGCGAAGGGGAAAATACAGAGTGCAGAATATAGTTCTCAGCATTGTCGCACATCAGTTCCATAGACAAAGTCCAATGTCCTCAACGGTATAGAGGTGAACCGGACAGTACCCTAGCTTTTGGAAGGACTGTTCAGAAGCCTGATAACAGAGGGGAAGAAGCTGTTCCTGAGTGTGGTGGTGTGTACTTTCAAGATTCAGTACCTTCTGCCGGATGGGAGCAGGGAGAAGAAGGAACGACCGGGGTGGGACAAGACTTTGATTATTTTGGCTACTTTTTGGAGCCAGATGGAGTCAATGGTGGGATGTCCGGTTTGTGTGACAGACTGGGCTAGGTCCACAGCTCTCTGCAGTTTCTGAAGATGGACAGAAAACGCTGGAGCAACTCAGCGGGACAAGCAGCATCTCTGCCTGTCCCGCTGAGTTACTCCAGCATTTTGTGTCTGTCTTCGATTTAAACCAGCATCTGCAGTTCCTTCCTGCACATTTCTCTGCAATTTCTTGTGGTCTTGGGCAAAGCTGTTCCCAAACCAATCTGCAAATAGAACTGAAATGAGGCAGATGTCTCGACCCGAAACGTCGCCTATTCCTTCGCTCCATAGATGCTGCCTCATCCGCTGAGTTCCACTTAGAAAATGGTTGCTTTCCCTGGGAAGGGGCTGTATCTTTTATACACATTTTTGGATATGGCATCGATGCTGTTTCATATCCTTTGGAGAAGGTTAAAAACATGATTCACATCCATATAGCACCTTTAAAGTAGGAATACATCCTCATGTACTTCATTGTTATTCAGAAAAATATTGACCTTGCAATATAACTGGGAAAACTGGCTATACACTTCACCTACCGGAGTCTGAGCTGAAATGGGGAAAGGTGGAAGGGATTAAGAAGAGAATTCATGAGTTTATGAAGTGGGCAGTCCAATGCCCAGTCACCAATTTCAAAGAATATAGAACTTAGAACAGTACAGCATAGTATCAGGCCCTTCGGCCCACAATGTCTGTGCTGAAGATGATGCCGTTAATCTATATCCCATGTGCCTGCACATCATCGAAACGATATGATAAAACTTTATTCATCCCAGGAGGGAAATTGGTCTGCCTCCATGATCCATATCCTTCCATTCCCTGCATATCCATTTGCCAACCTAAAAGCCACTTAGACACCACCATCGTATCTCCCTCCACCACCACCTCTGGCAGCACGTTCCAGGCACCCAACACCCTCTCTGTAAAAGATGTGTCCCGCACATCTTTGCTCCTTTCACTTTAAAGTAATGCCCTTTAGTCTTTGACATTTCCACCCTGGGCCAAAGGTTCAGATGGTCTACCCTATTTATGCCTCGGACTTGTATCTACTTCTCTCAGATCACCCCTCAGCTTCTAACGCTCCCGAAAAATGAAAATCAAAGATGTGCCAGAATTAAGGGATGACAAAAATCTAAAAGACCAGCAGTGTTGTAGGTGTGGGGTTACCAAGGCTTTGAAAAAAGGGTGACACAGCGGTGGGATTGCTGCTTTACAGCACCAGAGACCCGGGTTCAATCCTGATTACAGATGCTGTCTGTATGTTCTCCCCGTGACCGAGTGGGTTTTCTCCAGTTGTGCCAGTTTCCTCCCACAAAGAGGTACAGGTTTGTTGGCTAATTGGCTTAGGTAAAATTGTAAATTTTTCCCTCGTGTGTAGGATAGTGCTAGTGTGCGGGGATCACTGGTCGGCGCAGACTCGATGGGCCGAAGGGCCTGTTTCCGCACTGTATCTCTAAAGTCTAAATCTCAGAGGGTTATGAGGCTGGAGAGGCAATGGAGAGGGTTGGAGTCCTTGAAGGTGGTGACAATGGTCCACAAAGCAGGACTGTAGTGAACTTGATCAAAGTGAATTCTGAAGCAATAGGAGTCTAAAACCTTTAACCCAGCATCTGCAGCCCCTTCCAACACATTTTACGAACACTAGCTGTCTGTTGGTTATGGGAGATTTAGAGTTCAACAGTTTCAAAATCCTCATCGCTGGGCTTCTGCTCATATATTTTTATGCTAATTAATATTTAAGTGCATTTACAGTATACACTTTCCCTTATGTTCACATAAAAATGTAGGAGCTGGACAAATGAGCCAATTGAGCCTTGTAAATCGACATTTTGTTTCTCTGCGGCAAAGTGTATTTTACACATAACGTCCTGCAAGAGTTCAGTGGAGTTTACATTCATTGCAGAATGCATTGATGGTTCTTATACTGCTGTTTGGACTCTTTGTCCACCAGCTATGATTTAAAATTTAAACTCTTTCTCTACCATCTTTAGGATTGCATGCATTGTGCGTGTGTTCCTCCGCAGCTTTCCTCGACGATGATTCTCTCAGCGGCTGTCTCTCTTTGTTCACTTGCTCTCACTCTTTTGATCAAAACACTTATTTCTCTGTTATTCACGCCCACAATAAAATGCAGTTATCCTTCTCATGTGTGTGTGTACGTGTGGTGTGTGTGTAGGTGTGGTGTGTGAATGTGTGAGTGTGTGTGTGTAGGTGCGGTGTGTGTGTAGGTGTGGTGTGTGTGTGTGTGAATGTGTGTGGTGTGTGTAGGTGTGGTGTGTGTGTGTAGGTGCGATGTGTGTGTAGGTGTGGTGTGTGTGTGTGTGAATGTGTGTGGTGTGTGTAGGTGTGGTGTGTGTGTGTAGGTGTGTGTAGGTGCGGTGTGTGTGTAGGTGTGGTGTGTGTGTGTGTGTGTGCGGTGTGTGTGTAGGTGCTGTGTGTGTGTGTGTGTGTGTGTGTGTGAATGTGTGGTGTGTGTGTAGGTGTGGTGTGTGTGTGGTGTGTGTAGGTGTGGTGTGTGTGTGTGAATGTGTGTGTGTAGGTGTGGTGTGTGTGTGTGTGCGCATGTGTATTTGTGAGTGTGTGTGTGAATGGGTGTGTGTATGTGTGGTGTGTGACTGTGTGTGTGAATGTGTGTGTGTGTGTAGGTGTGGTGAGTGTGTGTGCGTGTGTGAATGTGTGTATGGCTGTGTGAGTGTGTGTGTATGTGTGGTGTGTGAATGTGTGGTGTGTGTGTGTGTGTGTGGATGTGTGTGTTTGTTTATGTGCAAGTGTGTGAATCTGTGTGCATGTGTGTGTGTATGCATGTGTGTGTTTGTATGTGTGTGTGTGCATGTGTATGAGTATGAGTGTGTGCATGTGCCTGAGTGTGTGCAAATATGTGTGGGCGTAACAGCTTTCTGGCTGAAATTAAAAATGTTTTGTTGTGTGTGGGTGTGAGATTGTGTACTTGTGTTATTTTCCTACTGACATGATTTTTGCTGTGTGTGTGAGTGTGTGGTGTGTGTGCCTCAAGAGCATTTATGACTTGCCCTGTGTGTCAAAGCCTCATAGATTCATGATTTTCACTTTGTGTTTGTTTGTCTGTGTGTGAGTGCATGTGTTTGTGTGTGTTAACGTGTGCATGTTTACATGTGTGTTTGCGTGTGTGCGTGTCTGTGTCTGTATGTGCATGTGTGTGTGTGTGTGTGTTAGTGTGTGTGCGTGTGTGTCTGTGTGCGTGTGTGTGTGTGTGTGTGTGTGTGTGTTCATGTGTGTGCGTGTGTGCGTGTGTGTGTGTGTGCCCGTGTGTGTGTTCATATGTGTGCGCGTCTGTGTCTGTGTGTGCGTGTGCATGTGTGTGTGTGTATGTGTTCGTGTATGTGCGTGTTTCTGTGTGTGTGCATGTGTGTGTGTCTGTGTGTGTGTGCGTGTGTGTGCATGAGTGTGCGTGTGTGTCTGTGTCTGTGTGCGCGTGTGTATGTTCATATGTGCATGTGTGTGTGCGTGCGTGTATGTGTGCATGTGTGTGTGTGCATGTGTGTTTGTGTGTATGCGTGTGTGTGTGCATGCGTGCGTGTGCGTTTGTGTGTGTGCGTGTGCATGTGCGTGTGTGTGTGTATTTGTGTGCGTGCATATGCATGTCTGGCATGTGTGTGTGCGTGTGCATGCGTGCATGTTTATCTCCTTCATCTCACCTCTGACCATGTTTCCCGTGCATCTTTCTATATCAATGTGTTTCTTAATTCACTTCCATGCGGCCACTGTTCATACTGTTTATATTGAACTACTGCAGATATTTTACAGCAGGGATATCGGCGTTCACCCAGCGAGTCTCTCCCAACCCCTCACATGAACGTCCCTCCTTGCTTCAGCTACAATTCTACCAGCACGTCCTCACATCCAGCTTTCCCACAAGTGCCCCTTGAGATTACCTATAGTGTAGCAGCTCCATGAAGGACCTCAATCCATCCTATTGTAGTTTATTTTATGTTTTAGTTTAGTTTAGAGATACAGTGCAGACACAGTGCCTTTAGCCCACTGAGTCTGCACTGACCAGCGATCCCCGCACATTAACACTATCCTACACACACTAGGGACAATTTACATTTACACCAAGCCAATTAACATACATTTCACACAGAGAGTGGTGAATCTCTGGAACTCTCTGCCACAGAGGGTAGTTGAGGCCAGTTCATTGGCTATATTTAAGAGGGAGTTAGATGTGGCCCTTGTGGCTAAAGGGATCAGGGGGTATGGAGAGAAGGCAGGTACGGGATACTGAGTTGGATATAGTTTGGCAGATGTGGGTGGGTTTAGAGAGACAGATGGTTGGACAAAGGAAGGAGAGGCGTGGGGGGGGATGGCTGTGATGAACAATAGACAATGGGGACCCGGCGTGGGGGGGGGGGGGGCTTGAGGGACGGAGGGGGAGGGGGAGGAATAAAGGGAGACCTGGCGCAGGGGAGGATTTGTAACTTTGCAAGTGCCCTTCATGGGCGACTATTTGAATACCTTGGCAACAAGCAAAGAATTTCACGGTGACTTGTCACATGTGACAATAAAGCTTTAATTTATTCAAAGGCCAGAAATGAAAAGATAAAAAGAGTGAGATAAAGAGATAAAGGATAGATGAGAGTGAAATCAGAAGGTAGAGGAAGGAATATAGATGGGGGGGAAAGGGGAAAAGGAGAAATGGGTGCACGTGCAGGTTGGGGGGGGGGGGGGGGGGGAGAGGGGGGGAAGAGGAGACCCACACCAATTTGAGTTGCAACCGAGTCGCCACCGACCAGCGATCGCCACACTATCCTACATACAATTAGGGACAATATACAAGTTTACCAAGTGAATTAGCCTACGGACATGTGCGTCTTTGGAATGTGGGAGAAAACCAGAGCACCTGGAGAAAACCCATGCAGAGCGTAACACTCCGTTCAGGCAGCACCTGTAGTCAGGATCGAACCTGGTTTGCATGTAGCCTCACTTTGCCAGACTGCCTATCTATGTTCCAGAGATGCTGCCTGACCCACTGAGTTACTCCAGCACTTTGTGACTTTTTTTGTAAACCAGCAGCTACAGTTCCTTGCGTCAGCAAGTGGGAAAGGATGTTGTTCAATCTATCTTCTCCACCCCAGACACTCTGTCAGCCTGCAACGAGGTGGAAACAGGAATGAATGGGCTGTGTGTTCAGCTCAGTAAAGCCACAGTGATTGGTGCCTACTCTGTAGAGGGTCAAGTCATTCCTGCCTACAGGAACGTTAGTTGCGGCATTTCATTAGGTGGCAACTTGCTACCTTTTGTGGGTGCTATTTGGGGTTTAGTTTAGAGATACAGTGCAGAAACAACTCCTTCGGCCCACCAAGCCTGCACTGACCAGCGATCCCCACACATTAACACTGCGCTACTCACACTAGGGACAATTTTACATTTATACTAAGCCAATTAGCCTATAAACCTGTACATCTTTGGAGTGTGGGAGGAAACCAAAGATCTCGGAGAAAACCCACACAGGTCATGGGGAGAACGTTCAAACTCCGTACAGACAGCACCCTTGGTCAGGATGGAACCCGGGTCTCTGGCGCTGTAAGGCAGCAATTCTACCACTGTGCCACCTTGCCGCCCGGTGTGGGTGGATTATGTATAAAATAACAAAATAAAGCCAGGATTGATTCTCAGCTGAAAACTCTGGAGGAAAAATAGATCTGGTTGCTTGGGTCAGTGAATAACCATAGTTACCGAGTGAGATCGTTTAATTGTTGGCATCAATATAATTATTTCTGATCACTATTCTTCCCGTCATGCCGGCTCCACACACCCCAGTCCAGGTCCACTGCCTCCGATTGTGATCTGTTGAGCTTAAAAATTCATTATTCATGAAGATGTGAAGGTAGACCGTGCCTCGTTTGAGAGGCACTTTGAAAGATACAAAGGTGTGTTGCTTGGCAAAATGCTCGTTGCCTTGGTAACCGACTCACCAGTCTCCATGGGTTTAATAAGCAGCTGTAAATACCCGACACACAGCAGTGACACACGGCCCACTCTCTCTCTCTCTCTCTCTGGTTTCCATCTCGTTGCAAGGTGTCTGGTTGAGGGATTAACCCTTCGCTGGGCCGTCCCTTGGCAAGCATCCACTGAAGGTGGACACAAGAGGCTGGAGTAACTCAGCGGGTCAGGCAGCATCTCTGGAGCAAAGTAGTGGATGACGCTTCGGGTCAGGAACCTTCTTCAGACTTGAGACGCCAACATTTTCTAAAGAGATGTTGGTTGAGCCGCTGAGTTGTCCAGCACTTTGTGTCCATCTTCCTGTTACTTAGATAACATTGTGCACATGAGTGGAATCAAGCCACAGCCACGCACAACGGGCAGTGCGAAAGGAAAAATACCAGAGTGCAGAATATAGTGTTGCAGCATTAGGTTAAAGAGAAAAAGTGCACGCAAACCCCACAATGAGGTAGGTTGGAAGATCAGGAAGGCCATTCAGTAGTCTGATAACAGCTGGGAAGAAACTGTTCCTGAATCTGGTGATATCATTCTGACGAGCCCCTGCTTTCATCTTGAATGCCGCATCTGGTGCATCATCACGTGCTCAGACGAAAGTGCCGTCCCAAAGGTATCAGCTCCACCATCCACCGTTTCCTTTCCAAAGGACTTGCAGTGAACATTATCAGTTTAGGGCACCACCTTCTTCATGAGCAGTGGTGATACCGCCGAGTGTCCAGTGGGCCTCAACTCTCCACGTTCAAATGAAGGCCTCGACTTGAAATGTCACCCATTGCTTCTCTGCAGAGATGCTGCCTGTCCCACTGAGTTACTCCAGCATTTTGTGTCTACCTTCGTCGCAAACCAGCATCTGCAGTTCCTTCCTACACTTAGATTGAGTGCAATATTTATTTCCCTCCAGCCTAGCACTGCCTTCATTTCAATGTGCAGAGCTTGAGGCCACTGATGGACCACAGCTCATGAAGATGGTGGTGCCCACGGTATTATTTGTTGACTGATCATTCAGAGCGTTCTCTTCAATACATATCATCATACGCAGGTGTTACTGGATCCTGACCCGTCATCTCAACTTTGGCTGAACATCTTTCCTCATCAGCCTTGGTCAACTGTGGTTAGCTGAGATACAGACAATAAAGAATATATGGATTACCTCAGACCGTTCTATCACTTGAACCTGCGCAGCCATTGTCGTAGAGTCATTGAGTCATACAGCACGGAAACAGGCCCTTCGGCACAACTCGTCCATGCCGACCAAGATGCCCCAACTAAGCTAGTCTAATTTGGCCCATATCCCTCTAACCCTTTCCTATCCATCTACTTGTCCTAGTGATTAATAAATGGTGTTATAATACCTGCCCAAACACCTCCACTCGTTCCATATACCCACCACCCTCTGAGTGAAAAAGTTGCCCCTCAGCTTCCTCTCACCAGGGTGGCACAGTGGCATGGCAGTAGAGATGCTGCCTTACAGCGCCGGAGACCCTGGTTCAATCCTGATTATGGGTGCTGTCTGTATGGAGTTTCTACGTTTTCCCTGTGACTACGTGGGTTTCCTCTGGGTGCTCTGGTTTCCTCCTACACTCCAAAGATATTCAGGTTTGTAGGTTAATTGGCTTTGATAAAAATTCTATATTGTGTCTGGTGTGCAGGATAGTGTTAGTGTACGGGGATCGCTGGTCGGCGCGGACTCGGTGGGTCGAAGGGCCTGTCCCGAAGATAAACTAAACTAAACCTCAAGCATATGTCCTCTCACTTTTAATTGCACTATTCTGGGTAAAAGACTCTGACCATTCATCCTGTCACAGACTGATTGGTACCAGCTTCCATTGGAGCGAGGTTCCACCATGCTGCCTCACTGGGAGCCAGTGGCTGATATTTGCCCGATCCTCCATGTTAAATCACAGTGGCAATTGATCTACACGTTCTGGCCTATGTTCTTCACCATTTAATAATTTGAAATTACTGGCCAAACGCAAATTGGAGGAACAGCACTTCATATTTCGCTTGGGCAGCTTACAACCCAGTAGTATGAATATTGATTTCACTAACTTCATCAACTTGCATCCCCTCCCTCTCCATCCCTCCCCCCCACCCTAGTCATCGTACTAGTTTCACTGTCGTCCTGTTGAGTTGTAACTCGTTATCTCCGAGCCCACAGTCAACAATGGGCCATTGTGGGCTCCAACTTTCCATGATCATCGGCGTATCTTTCATTCATTTGTCCTATGTATCATCCAAATCGCTCTGTTCCCATTCCTCTGACTCTTAGTCGGAAGGAGGGTCTCAACCCATTCCTTCTCTCCAGAGATGCTGCCTGACCCGCTGAGTAAAGGGCCTGTCCCACTTTCCCGAGTTACTCACGAATTCTCCCAAGTTTTACCCTTGATTTAAACCGTAGGTACTCGGGTCTATTTACTCGTGGACATTTTTCATCAGGCCGATAAAACGTCCCGACTTACCTGATGCCCCGAGCACCTCGGCTGGCATTACGAGCCGCTACGATATATCTTCGGACTCCTACGGACTCGTTATGGACATTCTCCGAGTTAGAATCAAGGGGAAAACTCGGGAGAATTTGTGAGTAACTCGGAAAACTGGGACAGGCCCTTTACTCCAGCATTGTTTGCGTCTATCTTTGGTTTAAACCAGCACCTGCAGTTCCTTCCCACACTATATAATTTGATGAGCAGGTTTCAATTATGTTACAAGCAAATGTCATTTTCTATTCAGCGTTCTTCATTTTTTTACTGACAAATTCAAACAATGGCTTCGAGTTCCCGACAAAAGCTCTTTTCAGTCGATGTGTCGTTGTCTAAACGAGAGCTGTCTGTCGAAGCTAGGTCCTTACAAAAGACTCGTTGTGAAACCTGATGACTCATCCATTGTGGCCCTGTCAGGAAGGCTTGACGTGGAGCGATCTTGTGCTGGGTCGCCGTGCGGCAGGTGAAGTGGTGACTTTAGGTTGGCCCCGCGGGCAGAGTCTCTCACGACTCGGCACGATTCAGGGCACGACGCACAGCGTTACCGACCGAACCCGAGTCTCAATCACGCGAGCGATGGGTTAAATATAGACGCGCATGCAAATCCCATCTGTGGCAAACATCTCTCTTCAGAGAAATGTGTACGGACTCAGTTGGCGCCCTGCACGGATGTGGAGGCTTTGGTGAGGGCGCAGAAAACCGTTACCAACACGATGCCTGGATTTTCATAGCAGGTACTCTCATAATGTTTAAGAGACATTTGGACAGGTACATGGATACGATAGATTTAGAGGGATACGGGCCAAACGCAGGCTGGTAGGATCAGTGTAGATGGGGCATGTCGGTCGGCATGACATGTTGGGCCGAAGGGCCTGTTTTCATGCTGTATGACTGTTTGACTATGGCTCTATTCAAGGGTATGAGGGACGACAGATGGCGCAATGGTCTAAGTGTTCGGCTGGCAACCTGAAGGTGGCCGGTTCGAATCCTGCTTGTAGTGTGTACTGTCGTTGTGTCCTTGGGCAAGACACTTCACCTACCTTTGCCTGGGACTAGAGATGGAAATTAGCTACTGATTGGCTACAATCTCGCATATTTACATGCAAATGTTCATTAATATGCACTGTCCCTATAAACAAAAAAAACAAAAAAAACAAAAAAAAAAGAAGAGGTTGGGCAGAGTTGGATTGTTTTCGCTGGAGCATCGGAGCTCGTGAGTCCTGATAGACGTATACAAAATGATGACAGGCACAGATAGGGTAGACAGTCAGAACCTTTCTCAGGATGGAAAAAACAAAGACCAGAAGGCATAGCTTTAAGGTGAGAGGGGCAAAGTTTAAAGGAGATGTGTGGGGCAAGTTTTTTACACAGTGGGTGGTGGGTGCCTGGAACACACTGCCAGGGTTGGTGGTGAAGACAGTTGCAATAGCAGCATTTACAAGGCTATTGGATCATCAGATGGATATGCAGGGAATGAAGGGGCATGGATATTGTGCAGGAAGATGCTGGCATCATGTTTATTGTGAACATTATGAATAAGTTTATTGACCAAGTATTCACATACAAGGAATTTGCCTTGGTGCTCTGCCCGCAAGTGACAACATGACATACAGTGACAGTTAGGATGTCACATTAAACATTAATAATAAAACATTGTCGATTAAACATGTGAATTAAATAAAATACCAGAGCAAAAGGAGGCTACAGATTTTTGGTTGTTGAGTAGAGCTACTACTCGTGGAAAAAAAGCTGTTTTTATGTCTGGCTGTGGCAGCTTTGACAGTCCGGAGTCGCCTTCCAGAGGGAAGTGATTCAAAGAGTTTGTGGCCAGGGTGAGAGGGGTCAGAGATGATCTTGCCCGCTCGGTTCCTGGCCCTTGCAGTGTACAGTTCATCAATGGAGGGAAGGTTGCAGCCAATAACCTTCTCAGCTGATCGGACGATTCGCTGCAGCCTCCAGATGTCATGCTTGGTGGCTGAGCCAAACCAGACCATGATGGAGAAGGTGAGGACATTGTGGGCAGAAGGGTTTGGTTTGCGCTGTGCTGTTCTATGTTCTGTTCTATGTTTTTGACTCAATAAGTAATTCAAGATGCTGAGAGTGGGGAGGTGGGGGGGGGGAGTTAATCTGCAAGTTAAATCGGTATTAAAGAAAGCAAACTCAATGCTAGCATTTATTTCAAGAGGGCTTATGATGTAATGCTCTATAAGTCACAGGTAAGGCTGCATTTGGAATATTGTGAGCAATTGTGGGCACCATATCTGAGGAAGGATGTGCTGGCTCTGGAGAGGGTCCAGAGGAGATTTACAAGAATTATCCCAGGTTAACCTATGATGAGTATTTGTCGGCACTAGCCTCTACTCGTTGGAGTTTAGAAGCATGAGGGGGGACCTCATTGAAACATACAGAATATTGAAAGGCTTGGATCGAGTGGATGTGGAGAGAATGTTTCCACTAATGGGAGAGTCTAGGACTAGAGGTCATAGCCTCAGAATTAAAGGACGTTCTTTTAAGAAGGAGACGGGGAGAAATTTCTTTAGAGGGTGGTGGATCTGTGGAATTCTTTGTCACAGAAGGCTATGGAGGCCAAGTCAGTGGATATTTTTAAGACAGAGATAGATAGATTCCTGATTAGTACAGGTGTCAGAGGTTATTGGGAGAAGGCAGGAGAATGGGGTTAGGAGGGAGAGATAGATCAGCCATGCTTGAATGGCGGAGTAAACTTGATGGGCTGAATGGCCTAATTTTACTATTTCTTATGACCTTATGAGAAAATGACGAGTCAGCAAGACGCAGATTCACCAGGACGTTGCCAGGGTGGAATATCAAGTCATGAGTCAAGAATGTTTTATTGTCATTTGTCCCAGATGGAACAATGAAATTCCTACTTGAATGTTTCTTAATGAAACATTTCTTAATTTGTTAAATGAATGTTTCATTTATGAGGATAGATTGGAGAGACAGGGTTTGTTTTCTTGTTTTTGCAAAGTAGTTGAGGTGTGAGCTGACAGAGGAATATACATTTATGAGAGACACAGATAATGGGGTTTGTAGGAAACCTTCCGCCATGGCAGGGGTTTCATCGACCAGAGGGGATAGTTTTAAGGCTGGAATAAGAGTTTTCGAGAGGATTTGAGGAGGAATTTGTTCACCCAGAGAGTACTTGCAGTCTGGAAAGCAGTGGTTTAGTTTACGTTAGTTTAGAGATACAGTGCAGAAACAGGCCCTTCGGCCCACCGAGGCCGCGCCGACCAGCGATCACCCAGCACACTCACGCTATCCTACACAAACTAGAGATAATTCATGCATACACCAAGCCAATTAACCTACAAACCTGTGCATCTTTGGAGTGTGGGGGGAAACTGAAGACCTTGGCGAAAACCCACGCGGTCACAGGGCGAACATGCAAACTCCATACAGACAGCACCCGTAGTCAGGTTCGAACCTGGTTCTCCGGCGCGGCAAGCGCTGTCAGGCAGCAACTCTACCGCTACGCCACCGTGATGCCCTGAGTGGTCTGAAGAGTGGTGAAGCAGCTTATTCCCACAACATCTAATAAGCATCTGAAGGCTGGATCCAATATGGCGGCCAAGTCAGGCGCCTATTTGTGTGCTGGTCATAGATGTGGATCTGTAATCACACATTACAATCGCTCCACTCTGTGATATCTCTACTCCGACAATAGAATTTATCTGTACACTGTGGACGGCTCGATTTGGCATATTGTCCTTCATCAGTCAGAGTATTGAGTATAGAAGTTGGGAGGTCATGTCGCAGTTGTATAAGACGTTGGCCACATTTAGAGTATTGTGTTCAGTTCTGGGCACCGTGTTATAAGAAAGCTGTTGTCAAGCTGGAAAGGCTACAGAGAAGATTTACGAGGATGTTGCCAGGACTAGAAGGTCTGAGCTACTGGGAGAGGTTGAGTAGACTAGGAATCTATTCCTTGGAGTGCAGGAGGATGAGTGGTGATCTTATAGAGGTGTATAAAATCATGAGAGGAATAGATCGGGTAGACGCACAGAGTCTCTTGCCCAGAGTAGGTGAATTGAGGACCAGAGGATATAGGTTTAAGGTGAAGGGGACAAGATTTAATAGGAATCTGAGGGGTAACATTTTCAATCAAAGGGTGGTGGGTGTATGGAACAAGCTGCCAGAGGAGGTAGTTGAGGAAGGGACTATCCCAATGTTTAAAAAACAGTTAGACAGGTACATGGATAGGACAGGTTTGGAGGGATATGGACCAAGCGCAGGCAGGTGGGACTAGTGTAGATGGGACATGTTGGCTGGTGTGGGTAAGTTGGATCACTCTATGACCACACTGTATCACTCTATGACACTATGATTGTAGTCATGCATTGCCTTTCTGCTGACTGGTTAGCATGCAACAAAGGTTTTCACTGTACCTCGGTCCACGTCACAGTAAACTAAACGGAAACTGAAACATCACCAATGCCAGCAGTGATCTGGGGGGTCACAATCTTTACATGAGGTGGAGGAGACCGAGGCAGTGTGAGCTGTGCAAATGGTTGCAGCAGAATGAGCAGGGCTGCTGTTCTCTTCACAGTGGCTGCTGCTGGAAGATCTCCACATTTGGGAGTTGTGTAGCAGCAAGTGCGGAGGCTGGGAGCAGGGCCGACCTTGGTCCCCTCTCCACGAGGGTCGCTTGCGTCAGTCCCCGGGGAGCGAAGCGTCGGCCAGTGGCCCTGCGCTGAGGGATTAGGTGAGTTAACGTGGAGAAACGGTGGATCTGAGAGACACTTCACACCACCCATGATGGATCAGTCACATTGAGTGGCCAGTGAATGTCACTTTACTGAACAAGGGATGCTTCAGTCTGTAATTTATCCGTCTGCAACTGTGAGCGCTTGCAGTTCACGTTCACAAGTTATAGGAGTAGAATTATGTGATTCGGCCCATCGAGTCCACTCCGCCATTCAATCATGACTCATCTCTGCCTCCTAATCTCTTATCCCTGCCTTCTCCCCATAACCCTTGGCGCCCATTCTAATCAAGAATTTGTCTATCTCTGCCTTAAAAATATCAACTGACGGCCTCCACAGCCTTCTGCAGCAATGAGTTCCACAGATTAACTACACTCTGACTCAAGTTCCTCCTCACCTCCTTTCCAAAAGAGCGCCCTTTAATTTTGAGGCTATGACCTCTGGTCCTCAACTCTCCCACCAGTGGAAACATCCTTTCCACATCCACTCTATCTGTGCCTTTCATTATTCTATAACATTATTTTAATCTACTGTTATGTATTTTTATGCTTTGCAAATTTGAGTATCTCTCCCACAGCCACTAACAGGATAGAAAACTTTCGCATAATGTCACATGTTTTTGGAGCGTGGTTCATCGTACTAAAGTAACTCTTTTTTTCTCTTCTTGCTCTTTCAATCTACTCTTTCTCTCTCTCTTTCTCTTTATCTCTCACTTACTCTTTCTCTATTTCTTTTATCCATTGTTCCCTGCAGACAGACTAGCACGAAGTGGGATGAACACTGAGCAAGAAATGGAGCAATAGCAAGCTTAAAGGGCCTATCCCACTTAGCGACTACAGGCGACTAGGCGGTAGCCACATGGTTGCAGGGTGACGCCTGTATGGTCGTGAGTAGTCTCCTCAAGTCGCCTAAAGAGTCGTAACGTTTTTCTGGTCGCCGCTGGATTTTGAAATGTTCAAAACTTTTTGGCGACTGTGGGCTTGACGTAGCTTGTCTTCTCCTGTGGTAGATTGTCGCCAGGATGACGTTGGTTGTCGCCGGGTGCTGACTTTGGTGAATTCCATTGGGGACTACCTACGCCATCTACCTCAACCGACGACTGGTATCGGTGACTGAATTGTCTTCAGTTGTGTTCAGTTGTCGCCGATAGGGTCGTTGCTTGTCGTAGCTTGTCGCGGGTGGACGTAGGTTGTCATAGGTGCGGTCGTAGGTGGACGTCCTAATGGGTCGCTGGTTGTCGGCAGCTTGCCGCAGCTGGATGTCAACTAGGTGGTAGGTTGTCATAGACATTGTCGTAGACATTGTCAAGGGGGGTCCAGTCGCTGCTTTTTCAGCGACCTGCTACAACTGTGACAGCCGCCGGTAGTCGGCGAAAAAATCACCTAAATGAGACAGGCCCTTAAGGGATTCAATGATTCAGCGATACTTTATGGTCACATGTACCTAGGTACAGTGAAATGCAATGCACAAAGTACACAAACAGTATCTGGCACCGAGAAACTTATTTCTACTCACAAGCGTTTCTTGAGGTCCTCTGATGGAGCGCTGTATGTATGTATTTATGTATGTATTGTTTGATCTATGTACCATTGCATGTAGCACATTAGTACCTGCACTGATGTAAAGCACTTTGGTCAATGACAGTTGTTTTTAAATGTGCTATAGAAATAAAATTGACTTGACTTGACTTGAGAACGCAAATTTCTATACCACAAGGTTACTGAGGACCACAACTATCAGGATATAGCAGATCTATCTGATTTCGGGATAGTTAAGTCTGTGCTCCATCGAATATTCTGAGTAATGGTCTTATATTGGGAATGAATTTGTGGTCTCTCATTTGTCCTGCACTTTACTAGTCTTGTCTGGCATAATGTTGAGCTGAATTTGAGATCAGCCATGATTGAATGGTGGAGTAGATTTGATGGCCCGAATGGCCTAATTCTGATCGAAGAAGTTATGAACTTATTGTGAATTTATGACAGATTCATCAATGAGGTCGGCAGTAGCGGGGATAGTGCTGATATTCAATAGTAAAAGTTCAGTAGTATTTTATTGTCACATGTACCGAGATACAGTGAATATTTTTGCTTTGCATATACAGCACGGTGGCGCAGCGGTAGAGTTGCTGCCTTAAGGGGCTGTCCCACTTGGGCGACCTAATTGGCGAGTTTAGAAGAGTTTAGGAGAGTTTGAAAAAATGTAATGTTGAAGACCTCCTTCGACTATGTTGAAGACTAGCTTCGACTAGATACGACTAACTTCAGGAAAATTGGACACCAAATAGTGGAGAGTGAAGACGATCTCCTTCAATCTCCTTTGACCTCCCTTCGACTATGATGAAGACTATCTCTGACTACCTTCGACTACCCTCGATTACCTAGACTAACATGCCGACCTACTACGACTAAACCTACGAGTAAACAAAGAATTGATTTTTTCCATGGCGACCTTTTTTTACTCGCGGGCATTTTTCAACATGTTGAAAAATACGCCGCAACCTAGCTGAGGCCTCGAGTACGCGGGGACTACTCTCAAGCATGAAGGACAGTTACGAAGACCTCCTACGACATCGTGTCGACCATGCTGCGAGTACGAGTCGAGGGCAAGCTCGCCAGAACTCATGGATTAGGTCGCCCAAGTGGGACAGCCTCTTTACAGTGCCAGAGATCTGGATTCAATCCTGACTACAGGTGCTGTCTGTATGGAGTTTGTACATTCACTCCGTGATGTACGTGAGTTTTCTCAGGGAAGCTCTGGTTTCCTCCTACACTCTAAAGACGTACAGGTTTGTAGGTTTGTGCGACTTGGGAGGGGGAGGGATAGAGAGAGAGGGATCCCGACAGTCCTTTCAGGTTAGGCAGAGGTTCACTTGCACCTCCTTAAACCTCATCTACTGTACCCATTATTCAAGATGTGGACTCTTATACATTGTCGAGACCAAACGTAGACTGGGCGATCGTTTCACTGAACACATTCGCTCAGTCCGCCTGAACCAACCTGATCTCCCGGTTGCTAAACACTTTAATTCCCCTTCCCATTCCTACACAGACCTTTCTGTGCTCGGTCTCCTCCATTGTCAGAGTGAGGCTAAACGCAAATTAGAGGAACAGCATCTCATATTTCGCTTGGGCAGCTTACAGCCCAGTGGTATGAATACTGATTTCTCTAACTTCAAGTAGCCCCGGCATTCCCTCTCTCTCTGTCCCTCCCTCACCCAAGTCGCACCAGCGTCTCGTTTTCACCCAACAAACAGCTAACAATGGTCTATTTCCTTTATCATCATTACTTTTTTGCATATCTTTCATTCATTGTTCTTTATCTCTCCACATCATCGTCTATATCTCTCGTTTCCTTTATCCCTAACCAGTCTAAAGAAGGGTCTCGACCTGAAACGTCACCCATTCCTTCTCTCCAGAGATGCTGCCTGTCCCGCAATGTTACTCTAGCATTTTATGTCTGTCTTCGGTTTTAATCAGAATCTGTAGTTCCTTCCTACACAAGTTAAGGAGATGAGTTTAGTTTTGTTTAGTTTAGAGATACAGCGTGGAAACAGGCCCTTCGGCCCACTGGGTTGTGGGCGGATCCTATCCTCAATTTAGGGGTAATTTACACTTATACCAAGGCAATTAACCTACAAACCTGTACGTCTGTGGAGTGTAGAAGGAAACCAATCTTGGAGAAAACCCATGCGGTCACTGGGATAAGGTACAGACTCCGTTGAGACAGCACCAGTAGTCGGGATCGAACCCGGGTCTCTGGCACTGCAAGCGCTGTAAGGCAGCAACTCTACCGCTGCGCCACCGTGCCACCCCTTTTTTCTTTGCATTTAATGAACTTCCACGACCACACTTCATAGTGAACTATGGAGGCAAATTGCATCTTTTCTAAATCTGTTTTAAGATGACGACTATGGCTGTTGCATGGACAGAGTTTGTACGTTCCCCGGGTACGACCTCAGGTTTCCCCCACACTCCAAAGGCGTACAGGTTTGTAGGCTAATTGGCTAGGTATAAATGTAGATTGTCCAAAGTGTGTCCAGGATAGTGTTAGTGTGCGGGGATCGGAGGTCGGCGCGGACTCGATGGGCTGAAGGGCCTGTTTCCGTTCTGTATCTCTAAACTAAACTTTAAAAAATGACACATGAAAATGATCAATTATGAGAGGAGAAATGTGGCAATGCAAGAACCTTCTTCTTTATCATGCCCACTCTGGTCCTTACACTGTCCTACTCCGCGCACTATTACCCCTCCCCCCCCACCCCCACACTCTCACTCCCCCTCCTCCCCGCTCTCATACCAGACTCAGGGAAGCAGGGTTGCATTTGTTCAACCCTCTGTTCATTCTGTGATTCTAACCTGCTTGTATCAGTCAGGTGAGAAAAAATAAGGTGGCCAATAGCTTGCGGAGTTAGCTGACATTTAATGCGCTAGGCTCTTTAGCTCCACTCAACCTAAAGGGCCTGTCCCACTGTACGAGGTTATTCAAGAGTTCTCCCGAGTTTTTCCCAGATTCGAACTCGGAGAATGTCCATAGCGGGTCCGTAGGAGTTCGTGGATGTCTCGTAGCGGCTCGTACGAGTAAAAAGTAACCATTTTTTTCATCATGAGCATATTTTTACTCGTGGACAGTGTTGAAAAAACATCACGAGTTTACCGGATTTCCCGAGAACTCTTGAATTACCTCGTACGGTGGGACAGGCCATTTACTCTTTAAACCTTGTACCACCCTGATTCTGCTGTGTAAGAGTTTCAGTTGCTCCAGAGAAAGTTAAACTTTCCATACAGAGATGTCTGTGATGAACTAAGCCCAAGTCAGTGGGAGGCCATGAAGGTTGGAGAGCGTGGGAAGCAACATTATTTAGAGCAAGGAGCAGCGTTTGTTTAGTGCTTCTTCCTATACCTAATATTATCACTAAGACAAACACATATGAAGAACAGTTTACCATGACCGAAGAAAAATATAGATTTTACTTCGGAGTCACGTGAGTGATTCCGTGAAGAACCCGCTCAGCACGCATGCGCGGCTTAACCATGGAGGTAGGTGGGTCTGGTTCCTACCAGTGTATAGAGTAATACTAACACATGGGAGTCTATCACGAGTGATCAGTATATACTCAATGGCATTGGTGAATACAAATACAATTCATACGAGAAAAATTGCCACCAGGTCAACATTCACCCCAGAGGGTATTTTTCCCCTCTCCGTTAAAGAAACAAGAGGGACAAGCTGAACTGGTGAGAATAATTACAAAGGGTATCATGGGAAAACCTGAACCCTTGCAATTCGTATCAAATATATTCACTAAACCCAAAAAAGATGGTGGATGGCGCATCGTCATTGACTTAACTTCACTAAATATGTTTGTTAAGTATATACATTTCAAAATGGAACCGGTTGTTACTGCCAAACAACTAAATTCCAAAGGATACTTCATGGCAAGCATTCATCTTAAAGATGTTTACTATTTAGTACCATTTACAAGGATCATCGCAGATACCTGAAATTTACCTGGATGGGGCAGCTATAGTTGAATTGGCACAATCATGCAACAATTTAATGGTCAACAAACTACCAACTACTCGACAAGTAACAGAGCAATTGGGGAAATGGTAGCAGCATTTCCGGCTACATAATTCGGACCTTTGTACCAAAAACGACATACAGGTCATTATGATCATTTCATGAAGTTACCCACTGAAGTAATATCAGAACTACAGTGGTGGGCAAAAAACGTTTCACATAGTTTCAGCCTATTATCATCACTAACCCTACGTCAGTTATCCAAACAGATGCCAGTGCTCAAGGCTGGGGAGCAACTAACTCTATATCCAGCATAAGTAGTAGATGGACTAATCCAGAATCATCGTTACCACTTACACTGGGTATTAATTAACTAGAGATGTTGGGTGACTTTTATGGTTTAAAAGCATATGCACAAATATGCATCACTTGCATGTACGGTTATAAATAGATAATACTACGGTGGTGGCCTACATTAACCATATGGGCGGCATAAAATCGGTATCATGCGACAAGTTGATCAACACAATTTGGCAATGGTGTGTCCAAAGACATATTTGGCTATCAGTAACTTACCTGCCAGGTAAGCTAAATACAGTGGCAGACACCAGGTCACGTAAATTTAATGACAACATCGAATGGATGTTAAAACCCCCCAAAAAAAATTTTCACAAAAGTTATCAAGCAATATGGCACGCCAAATATCGATTTATTTGCATCAAGGCTAAATCACCAGGTACCTATGTATGTCGCTTGGGCACCAGACCCTGAGGCAGCAGCGGTAGATGCGTTCGCGCTGGATTGGAGAAATTCTTCTTCTATGCATTTCCTTCCTTCTGCCTCATCAGTCGGGGACTACGCACAGTACAAATGGACTCTGCTTCAGGTATTTTGATAGTACCCGACAGGCCTACACAGCCATGGTTCCCAATACTCCCTGACATGGTTGTTGAAACCCCGATGGTATTCCCCAGTGACCCAGAGTTATTAACACCCAGTGTCGGGCACAAGCCACCCATGCCATGGAAAAAATCAAACTCCTGGGTTGCAGAGTCTGCACAAACCACTTCTGGGACTGGGATTATCAGAACAAACCGTCGACACCATATCAGCATCCCTCCGAACATCCACTAAAAAACAGCACTTGTCCAGCATCAAAAAATGGGAGAAGTACTGCTTGGATACAGGGACCACCTACTTAACCGCTACAGTTACCAACGTACTGGAATTCCTGGCGAACCTTCACCACGATGAAGGACTCAGCTACAGAGCCATCAACACAGCTAGAATTGCCCTGCCTGTCTATTTAAAACCAGCTCCAGGACAACAGGCCATGGGGTCCCACCAGCTGGTGGTCAAACTAATGAAGGGTATTTACAACTCTAACCCCCTAGACCAAGGTACACCCATATATGGGATGTCAGTGTGGTCCTGCCATACCTCAGGGGATGGCCACCAGCCAGATCCCTCAACCTGGAACCATCTATGCTCAAAACACTCATGTTGATGGCACTTGTATCTGCACAGAGGGTCCAGTCACTACACCTATTGCGACTGGACACCATGCTCACAGCTCCAGACCAGATCTCTGTCGTTATCCAGGGAATGATCAAACAGAGCAGACCAGGAACACCTAATCCAGTCGTGGAATTCCGGGCTTACCCGCCAGAAACACGGTTATGTGCCACGTTCCTACTATCCTACATAGACACAACCAAAATATTCGAGGGAGATGAAAAGCCTTGCGGGTCAGTCATAAAAAACCTTAAGGTCGGGTGACGAGCCATTTCGAGATGGCTCAAGCAGGTGCTAAAAGCTGCTGGGATAAAAACTAACATGTACAAATTTCATTCCACCAGGGCAGCATCCACGTCAACGGCTAAAAGAATGGACGTGCCTATAAACCACATCCTGGCTACAGCAGGATGGTGGGGGGAAAGACCGTTCAGAAATTTTATAATAAGCCGTTGGCAAAACCTGTTTTATTTGCAGGAAAGATTTACAGACTGCAAATATTTAATTTAAGCCCAGGGGAGCAATTTAATTTCTTTGTTGTTATTGTTAAAAAATACCATTGTGTTTTTCTACAAACAGATTCATGGGTTGGTTACGATAACACACTTCCTCCCTCAAAGACTTCGGCAGTGATGTAGTAATAACTGTTACACGGTTTGAAATCACAGAGCTTTGAAATCTTCACGGAATCACTCACGTGACTCCGAAGTAAAATAGTAAGATTAAACGAGAACTTACCAGTTTGAAGTTTGATCTGTATTTTATGAGGAGTTACGATGAGGGATTACGTGCCCTCCGCTCCCACCCTCAATAATATAGGTCAAATTCATAAACTGATGTCTCCTTATCTTTACTATGTTTACTTCAATAACTGTGTCTATCTGTGATTCCACACCGCTGCTTTGAAGTATGCCGCGCATGCGTGCTGAGCGGGTTCTTCACGTAATCCCTCATCGTAACTCCTCATAAAATACAGATCAAACTTCAAACTGGTAAGTTCTCGTTTAATCTTACTATTATAGGTGTCAGGTGAAGGGGAAAAGATTTAATAGGAATATGAGCGGTAGCTTTTTCACAGAGGGTGGTGGGTGTATGGAACGAGCTGCCAGGGGAGGTAGCTAAGGCAGGGACCATCCCAACATTTAAGAAAAAGTTAAACAGATACATGGATAGGACAGGTTTGGAGGGATATGGACCAAACGCGGGAAGGTGGTATAGCTGGGATATTGTTGGGCAAGTTGGGCCGAAGGGCCTGTTTCCACACTGTATCACTCTATGACTATGTCTCTATAAAAATATAAGTTAGCGTTAAATATTTAGCTCTAATGCATTCAGTGTGTAAGGAGAAACAAAATTTTGAAGCCAAGCCAGATAACAAAAATTAGAAAAATACAGACCAAATTAGCTTTGTCTTCTCTACCTGGTATCCATTTTGAAGTCAGGAGCCATTTTGTTTGATGGTGCAGTCAAGGCTCTTGTAAGCATAGATTCTGCGCCACAGTAAAGGTAGTTCAATATTTTTTAAATCCCAACCAGAAACCAAGTAATTGTATCAAATTGAATCAATATTCCTTCAGTTAATAATATATATTATTTTAAATAATGCATTCATAGCAAATAAATCAAAGCAAAGCAAGTTCTGTCTCCTCTATGTGACTGTATCTCTTGTGTGGTACTGTTAGTCACATATGTTTCTTTCATTAAACATAGCTTGGTTTCTCTCTATGTCTTCTGTGAATATCCAACACTCTTTGATTGTCTCTGCAATGCCATTTTAATGCTTTAGGTTCTTCTCTCATTCTCTCCCCTGCTTTTCTTTTAAACATAGACTGTAGAACAGTACAGCACAGAACAGGTCCTTTGGCCCGCGATGTCTGTGCTAAACATGAATCCAAGCTAAACCAATCTCATCTGTCTGCACGTGATCTATATCCCTCCATTTCCTGCATATCCATTTGCCTATCTAATCGCCTCTTAAATGTCATTATCGCATCTGCCTCCACCACCGCCCCTGACAAAGTGTTCCGGACTCTCCGCACCCACTTTGTTAAAATCTCGCCCTGAAATTCTCCTTTAAACTTTGTCCATTTCGCCTTAAAGCGAAGCCCTCTATTCTTTGACATTTTCACAGTGGGAAAACGGTTCTGAAAGTCGACACTATCTGGTCTCCCATCATTTTTATATACTTCTGTCAGCCCTCCCCTAATCCTCCGACACGAGAGAAACCAGTGCGCTGTCTTGTTAGGCACTTGTGTTAAATGAGTTATGACGTTTAATCAAGTGGTGAAAATATCTTCGTATGAGTATTCTGCATAGTGTTGAAGGAGACTGTGTGACATAATGGAGAAATGATTGATTCAGTGTTGCTCCCTTCTCCTTTGAAGCTTGAGTTGGATTTAGAGTTAGATTTTCCCCATATCAAGGGATATGGGGAAAAAGCAGGAACGGGGTACTGATTTTGGATGATCAGCCATGATCATATTGAATGGCTCGAAGGGCTGAATGGCCTACTCCTGCACCTATTTTCTATGTTTCTATGTTCACCCAATGCTGAAGATGACTGTGAAACATGAAGTAAATTTGGGGAAATCTGAAGGCATTCATTTGCAGATGAACACTTTCAAAGCTGAGGTCCACAGGAAGAAAATGAGGTGCAGGAATTTGGATTTTATTTTTCTTCCTAACCCAAAGCTGAAACCAATGAGATCAGACAACTCAGTATAAAACTTTCAAAAGAAAATACTCATGGGATCTCCCGGTTGCCAAAACACTTTAACTCCTACTTCCCCTCCCATTTCCACACTGACCTTTCTGTCCTGAAATATGAGGTGCTGTTCCCCCAATTTACATGTGGTCGAACTCTGATAGTGGAGGAGGCCACACGCATCTCAGATTTTCCTTGGGCAGCTTACAGCCGAGCGGTATATTGATTTCTCTAACTTCAAGTAACCCTTGCATCCCTTCTCTCTGTCCCTCCCCCATCCTAGTCTTCGTACTAGTTACATTGTCATCCTGCTGAGTTTCCCTGTTTGTATCATTCGTTATGACTTTCCCCACAGCCAACATTGGACCATTGTGGGCTCCCCTTCATCATCGTTGCTGCCTTTGAGCTGCCCTTTTGCATATCTTTCATTCATTTGTTCTGTGCACCTGTTCATATCTCTCTGCTCCCTCTCGCCTGATTCTCAGTCTAGAAGGTCTCGACCCGAAATGTCATCTATTCCTTCTCTCCAGAGATGCTGCCTGACCCGCTGAGTTATTCCAGCATTTTGTGTCTACAATCATGGGCACTCCGCTCTCTGTCATTGTCCAGGCTCAGTCCCGTTGAAACATATGATTGTTAAGGGCTTGGACACGCTAGAGGCAGGAAACATGTTCCCGATGTTGGGGGAGTCCAGAACCAGGGGCCACAGTTTCAGAATAAGGAGTAAGCCATTTAGAACGGAGATGAGGAAACACTTTTTCTCACAGAGAGTGATGAGTCTGTGGAATTCTCTGCCTCAGTGGAGGTGGAGGCAGGTTCTCTGGATGCTTTCAAGAGAGAGCTAGATAGGGCTCTTAAAAATAGTGGAGTCAGGGGATATGGGGAGAAGGCAGGAACGGGGTACTGATTGGGGATGATCAGCCATGATCACATGAAATGGCTCGAAGGGCCGAATGGCCTACTCCTGCACCTATTGTCTATTGTCTATTGTCCATTTAAGGACTGACCTGCTTGCTTTTAACAAATGTTGTGGAAAGCTCATTATTCTAAAGATTGAGTATGTGCTGGAGCTGATACTGATGAAACGATCGTGCTGCAAATGTTCTGCGTGCTGGGGAGTTTGGTGGCTGCTGCAGAACCCGAGGTTGTTGACACATTTCAACGATTGACTGGAAGAATCTTCGAGTAATTAACCTTTGGCCACAGCAGGAGCACATTAAACTGAGACTACTCGAGGCTGCAGGAAGTGAGTTTTACTAATTGGCAACGAGATGCAACAGCCTGCACTAAAGTGATTCCAACAAAGGGAAGGAGTTTACACTATCCTTTGTTAGATGTCATGGGTGCAGAATCTGCTTCAATTAACAGAACAACACATGCAGCTGAAGTAGTTGTGTTGAAAATCGATCTATTGAATAACATACACTCTTGTATTAAAAAATCTCATTCCTCTTTTTAGTTTAGTTTCGTTTAGTTTTGAGATACAGCGCAGAAACAGGCCCTTTGGCCCACCGAGTCCGCGCCGACCAGCGACCCCCACGCACTACACCATCCTACACACACGAGGGACAATTTACAGTACATGGGCTTTAGTTCACCATTCAAAAACAAAAGTTCATTATGGAAGTAACTGATTTGTATACTATTTATCCTATAGTGGACAATGTTATGTCCACATTGTTAAATGTAATGTAACCGCCCCATATAATGTCTTGTCTGGCCAGAATCTTATTTTAGTTTAGAGACACAGCACGGAAACAGAACTTTCGGCCCACTAAGCCTACGCCGACCAATGATCACCCCATACACTAGCACTATCCTACACACTCGCTGCAATTTACAACTTTTACCGAAGACAATTAACCTACAAACCAATATGTCTTTGGAGTGTGGGAGGAAACTGGAGTACCTGGAGAAACCCCATGTGGTCACGGGGAGAACGTACAAACTCTGTACATAGAAGCACCCATAGTCAGGATAGAACCCGGGTCTCTGGCAGTAACTCTACCGCTGCGCTGCCGTGCCGCCCCTAGTTGCGGTAGGATCCCACTGATAATCTCCAGCCTGCTTACAATTGTTTCCTCGGTTTAGCCAGGCTGTTGCAACAGCATCTGAAGGAGCTAGGCCGCTCTCCTGATTCCATTTTTCCACCCCCGTGCCTGGTCAGCTGCTCCCTGCCTCTGGGTGCCTTCGTTATCGATGCAATCAGTGGTTTTCTGGCACAAGCTCGCCACACAGGAAAAGGTGCGATCGACCCTGACAGCAATTAGTATCTCCACTAACGCGAGCCAATCCGCGTTCCTGGACAAACGCCCGTGCTGGGAAGGGAAGGGAAAGGAAGGGGGGGCGGCAAGGGTACCAGAGATCACTGCTGCACCGCCCGTTATCTCAGAAGGAAAAGCTTATGCCTGAAGCAAAAAGAAAATCTATTTCATCAGACGCAAGCCTCTGTGTGGCCATGACGATCACAGAATATTCTCTGTTAATTGCTTTTGGTGATTTAGTTAACATTGAACGTAGAACAGTGCAGCACAAGAACAGGCCCTGTGGCCCACAATGTCTGTGACGTACATGATGCCAAGATCAACACCTGCACATAACCCATTCCCTGCATATCCATGTGTTTATCTAAATGCCTCTTAAATGCCATTGTCGCATCCGCCTCCACCACCACCCCAGGCAAAGCGTCACTCCGATTGTGAAAAACTTGCCCTACACATCTGTTGTAAACCTTGCCCCTCTCACCTTAAAGATGTACCCTCTAGTCTTTGACATCTCCACACTGGGAAAGAGGATCTGACTGTCAAGGCTTCTCATAATTTTATAAACTTCTATTAGGTCTTCCCTCAAGTTGGCGCTCCTGAGAAAACAGTTCAACCTCTCCTTATAGGTAATACCCTCTAATTCAGGCAGCATTGTGGTGAGCCTCTTCTGCACCCTCTCCAAAGCGACCAGAACTACACACAATATTTAATGCTTCCATTTCTCCATCCAACAAAAGGGGCCATTTTGATCCATGGTATCTATGGCACTGTCCAGAGCACTCACATGCCATCAGTAATTTCCCCTGTGAGTTACTGTCCCCACATTCCCTTTAACCCCCCCCCCCCCCTCCAGATTCTACCCCTCACTTACACAACTGGGGGAAATTAAAATGTCCTTTTGACCTGCCGACCAGCATGACTTTGGGATGTAGGATTAAACCAGAGTACCCTGGGCAAAGACACCACCACAGTAAGAATGTCTCTGGGGATGCCTTCATTTTTTTTTTTTAGCGATACAGCATGGAACAGGCCCTTCAGCCCACTGAGTACATGCCAACCGCTGATCACCCATTCACATGTTCTATGTTATCCCACTTTCTCATCGACTCCCAACACAATAGAGGCAATTTTCACAGTCAATTAACTTACAAACCAACATCCCTTTTGGAACCTGTGAGGAAACTGGAGCACCCGGGAGAAATCCGCGTGGTCGCACGGAAAACGTGCAAACTCCGCACAGACAGCAACCGAGGTCAGGATCGAACCGGGGTCTCTGGCGCGGTGAGGCAGCGGATCTGCCAGCTATGCCAATGGGGTTTCAGGAAATAAACCAGGTAACAAATCAGCAACAAACTGAGTTAATAAACCAGCAACTAGAGGTTTGCACCTCTAGTTGAAAGGAATTGGACGGGTACATGGATAGATGTAGAGGGATATGGGCCAAACATGGGCTAATGGGACCATCTTAGATGGAGCATCGTGGTCGGCATGCATGAGTTGGGCCAAAGGGCCTGGTTCCATGCTGTGTGACTCTATAACTGATGACTTAAGGAAATAATATTTCCTAAAACATTTTAGAAATGAACAAACAATACTGGCCATTTGGTTGTTTGGGTGGACCTTATAGATTGTAGAGCTCTCCAGGTAGACTAATCATTGGTGTTGTATACAAAGTGGCTGGGACAGTCGTAACAATCATAAAAGCTATTTGATATCTGAAGCCCTTTTGAATTATTGAGTTGTGATAAAGTCCTTCAACAATGTGAATAATACCTTCTTTGGTGATATTGACCTATTTGAAGAATATATTGACTGATTTTATTATAAACGTTCTGTCTTTGTGGGAAAAATTAAATCAGAAAACAATTTTTACTTACTGGGGAATGAGATGAGACTGTCATTTTCTTTAGCGGAAAGTTTAGAGTTTAGAGATGCAGCAAGGAAACAGGCCCTTCGGCCCACCGAATCCGTGCTGACCAGCGATCGCCGACACTAACACTATCCTACACACTAGGGACAATTTACAATTTTCACCAAAGCTAATTAACCTACAAACCTCTTCGTCTTTGGAATGTGGGAGGATAGAACATATAAGATTATTAAGGGTTTGGACACGCTAGAGGCAGGAAACATGTTCCCGATGTTGGGGGAGTCCAGAACCAGGGGCCACAGTTTAAGAATAAGTGGTAAGCCATTTAGAACGGAGACGAGGAAACACATTTTCTCACAGAGAGTTGTGAGTGTGGAATTCTCTGCCTCAGAGGGCAGTGGAGGCCGGTTCTCTGGATACTTTCAAGAGAGAGCTAGATAGGGCTCTTAAAGATAGCGGAGTCAGGGGATATGGGGAGAAGGTAGGGAGAATGTAGGAATGGGGTACTGATTGGGCATGATCAGCCATGATCACATTGAATGGCGGTGCTGGCCCGAAGGGCCGAATGCACCTATTGTCTATTGTCTATTGTCTATTGAAACCGGAGCACCCGGGAAAGCCCACGCGGTCACGGGGTGAACGTACAATCTCCGGACAGGCAGCAGCCGTAGTCAGGATCGAACCCAGGTCTTTGGCGCTGTAAAGGCAGCAACTCTACCTCTGCGTGCTGCCAAGTGGGAGAATATTGCTTCAATTTGATTTACGCCACATTGTTTGTGTGCAGAGAAATCAAAAAGGCTTTTTGTTTTGTGAATGATTTGTCTTCAGAATGACTCGAGTATTACAAGAGGCAGCAGAGGGCCAGGTGAGTAGAGCAGGGAGATCCGTGCATCAGCCTGTCACTGCAGTCAGGAAGTGTGGAGAGGGGGGGGGGGGGCGGGGAAGCACAGCGGGAAATGAGATGGTGACAGAAATTGATGGTCAGACTCTATAATTAAGAAGTACGTGTCAGCAATGGCATTCATTCCTAGTGGTTACTGGTCTGGAGTTCACTGTCTCAAGAAGTGGTGGAGACAGAGACACTGAGGGCTTTCAGCAGCAATTGGTTGGGCTAATGAGAGAGGATAATTTGCAGAGCTACGAGGAAAGAATGGGCAATGGCGCTGAATGGATCGCACTACAAAGAGCCGGGTTCGAGAGGATGGCGGAATCGACCTCTTCTGTGACACAACCATTGAATCGTCCGATGAAAAGGAGAGTGGTGGCATAGAAACATAACATAGAAACACAGACAAAAGGTGCAGGAGTAGGCCATTCAGCCCTTCGAGCCAGCACCCGCCATTCAATATGATCATCCAAAATCAGTATCCGGTTCCCAGGGCCGTCTTAACAGCAATATAGGCCCCCGGGCAAAGCAGCGCATTGGGGCCCCTACCTACACAACCACTCACAGGAATAAAAATGTCAATAAAATTAAAGCCCGTTCAAACGCTGCTGCCCCATTGTGCTGCAAATCTGATTTTCTAATAAGTTTCAGTCTTGAAAATGAACGTTCTCCTGCACAGTTGTTCACCATCATGCACGTGAACATTCTGAGTTTAATTTCAACATTGGCAAACACATATTTCAAGTTATTTTGAAATTATTATATTCAAAGTTATTTTGATCCTCTTCTTCAGATCCGTCATATCTAGTAAGACGCACACTTCGCTTTCGTTCCCGTTTTTCACAATAATCTGCTATAATCTGAATCTGGACACCTACTCCTGGCTTTCAATTCGTATTCACTAAATCTGTCTAATTTCCTGAAGAGAGGTTTTCAGAGACTCAAGGAGACTCATGGCAACAAGTTTGTTCACGTCCTCTGACTGCAGGACCTTGCTTGTTTTGTTCACTCTTTCAAGAATGTCATTCCAAAGAATTGTGAGAAAGATCGTTTCTTGTTTCTCCATTTTCCCGCTCAATCCTCCTCCCTCTCGCCTTGCATTCACTTCCTGTTCAGTGTCAGCTGATACAGAATCGAGTGCATGTTTAATTTTCTCCAAACAGAGCATGAACGGCATCAAAATGTGACGACCATCTCGTGTCAAACAGACGCTTGACCACAACATGGTCAACCTAAAGATGATGCGGAACATTCCATCCATGTGTAGAAGCAGAGATAAAGGAATACAGACAATGAACAAAGTCAAGGAATTTTACAGTCTGTAGACAACACTCTGCCACTTTTACACCCACCAAGTTCAGGCTGTGTCCAGCGCAGGGGACATAGATGGCGAACTCATTCACTTCATGAATCCGTGCTTGCAATCCAGTATTTATTTATTGACAGCAAGTCACAACATACATAGATCAGCATGGGACCCCTATACTCGTGAGGCCCAGGGCAACTGCCCAACGTGTCCATGCGTTAAGACGGCCTTGCCCTTTCCTGCTTTCTCCCCATATCCCCAGCTCCCGTTAGCCCTCAGAGCTCTATCTTTTTTTTAATTTTTTAAAAAATATATTTTTATTAGAAGTAGACATATTATAAAGTATAGTTATATATATATAATTTGTTTATAGGGACAGTGCATATTAATGAACATTTGCATGTAAATATGCGAGATTGTAGCCAATCAGTAGCTAATTTCCGTCTCTAGTCCCATATTATAGTAAAAAAACTTTTCATATACATCAGTCATACATTATTAAAATTTTCAATTGTCGATTACTTCTACTTCTAGTGTTTTTTTTAATATAGAAAAAGAGAGAAAGAGAGAAAAAAGAGTTACAAAATCAAAAAAAACAAAAAAGGTGGAATAGATTACTTATAATACGTCATTGGAGATAGGTTCGTAGATTATAAAGTATGACTTTTCATCTAATCCTGAGTTCAAGTTTCAGTTGGGTTTTCGTGCTGGGCCAATCTATCCAGTCAGATAATTAATGAATGGAGCCCATATTTTATCAAAAAGTTCTTGTTTGTCCATTAAGACAAGTCTAATTCTTTCTAGATATAGGGTCTCCGACATTTCCACAATCCACATTTTAATTGTGGGGGTCGTAGGGCCTTTCCAAAATTTTAATATTAATTTTTTCCCGGTTATTATACTGTAGTCGAGGAAATTTCTTTGGCTTGTTGTGAGTGTTAAACTTTGCTCTGATATTCCAAGTATTATTAATTTTGAGTTTGGATCCAGTTTTGTATTAATAACTTCTGAAATTATTTCAAAAATATCAGTCCAGAAATGTTAAATTTTTATACAATTTGCAAACGTATGTGTTAAATTAGCATCTAGATGTAGACATTTATCACAAATAGGAGAGATTTGTGGGAAGATTCTATTTAGTTTTATTTTAGAGTAGTGTAATCTATGTCAGACTATAAATTGTATTAAAGCATGTCTGGCATTTAACGAACACTGATGTATATGTTGTAAACTTTCGTCCCACAAATCTTTCGTTATAGGATGACCTAATTCGTTTTCCCATGTGTGTCTATATGGTTCCGTCGGTGGTACCTCGTTGTTTAGGAGGGTGTTATAAATATAAGCTATTAATTTTTCAGTGTTAGGATGCTTGTTCAAACATTCATCAAGGATTTCTGGTTCCCTAGTCCTGTAGACTTGTGTGTTAGATTTAACATAATCTCTAATTTGTAGATATCTGAAGAAATTATTTGAGTGCAGTCCATGATTCTGTTGTAACTCCTGAAATGAAAGAAAAGTGCCTTTCCCATAAAGATGTCCAATCTTTTTAATTCCATAATTTTTCCATTGTGTGAAACCCTTATCCAAAAAGGATGGGTTGAATAAAGGGATTATTTACAATGGGAAGGCATAGTGGTATATTATTCAATTTTAACACTTTTTTAAATTGTTTCCAAATTCGTATTCCACTATGTATTATGGGATTTTCCCTATAGGTTTTTTTGTGCAGTTTTGTTGTAGCAAATATGATCGGTCCAATTTCAAAAGGTAAACAGTCTTCCTTTTCCATCCTTAACCAATCTGGTTGTTGATCCATTTCTTCCAACCAGAAATTCATGTTTTTAATATGGACTGCCCAAAAATAAAACAAGAAATTTGGCAAAGCCAGACCTCCATTTATCTTTGACTTACATAAATGTTTTTTACTTATTATATGATTCTTATAATCCCAGATAAAACTTGTAACAATGGAGTCGACTTTTTTGAAAAAAGTTTTTGGGATATATATCGGGATTAATTGAAATAGGTACAGTAGTTGCGGTAAGAAGATCATTTTTATAGCATTAATTCTACCAAGCATTGAAATGGGAAGTGTTTTCCAGTATTGAATATTCTTGTGTAGTTTATTCAGTAAGGGTGGAAAATTTAGTTTAAATAAAGAGGTATATGTCTTAGTTACATAGATTCCTAAGTATTTAAATTTATCTTTAACTATTTTAAAAGGGGATTGTTGTAATGTATGTAGATTGAGTTTTGTTATTGGCATGATTTCACTTTTATTCCAATTAATTCTATATCGGGTGTGCCTACGCTGCACCCCCTCAAACAGCAAAGTGGCGGGTGAAACTATTTGGGGTTCGCTCATTGCCTCGAGTCCCCCGGCCCCCCGACAGGTGGGCGATCTTCAGATGGGCAGCGACAGTGTGGCTCAGGGCAGGGATACTGGCCACAGGGTTTTCAGCATCAAGAGGTCAAAGGTGTGCCCAGGGACATAATGTTGCAGATGGCCATCGGGGGCAGCGCAAGGTTGTGGAGGAGGGTTGCAGGTGACAGTGAGGTGATAGAAAGTCCACCATGGGCGGTGGGTGAGCGTTCAGTTTATAGTTTAGTTTATTGTCACGTGTACCGAGGTAGAATGAAAAGCTTTTGTTGCATGCTATCCAATCAGCAGAGAGACAATACATGGTTACAATCGATCCATTTACAGTGTATAGATACATGATATGGGAATAACGTTTAGTGCAAGGTAAAGCCAGTAAAATCCACTCAAGGATAGTCCGAGGTCACCAATGAGGTGGATAGCAGTCTCTGGTTGTGGTAGGATGGTTCAGTTGCCTGATAACAGCTGGGAAGAAACTGTCCCTGAATATGGACGTGTGCGTTTTCACCCTTCTGTACATTTTGCCTGATGGGAGAGGGGAGAAGAGAGAGTAGCCGGGTTGCGACTGGTCCTTGATTATGCTGCTGGCCTTGCCGTGGCAGCGTGAGGGATAAATGGAGACAATAGAAGGGAGGTTGGTTTTTGTGATGATCTGGGCTGTGTCCACAATTTGCTGCAATTTCTTGCGGCCTTGGATGGAGCTGTTCCCAAACCGTGCTGTGATGCATCCCGATAAAACGCTTTCTATTGTGCATCTGTAGAAGTTGGTGAGAGTTGTAGGGGACATGCTGAACTTCCTAAGCCGTCTTTGTAAGTGGATGAGGGCATCAGAACTGCCACTGTGATTGTACCGAAAGGGGAGTGACAGCAAAAATGCCTGATAATCAGACCGCCTTTGTAATAGATTGCTTGTGGAATTGGTGAATCAAGTGAAGCATGAACAATGAATTCTCCAGTTTAAAGTAACACCTCCCCCCTCACCCCTTTCTCTTTCCTTTGGCCCCTAGGTTTACCCCGTCTCGCTAGTGCCACCCATTCCTCCCATTATCCCGCCCAGGCATGGTGGCACAGCAGTAGGTTTGCCGACTTACTGCGGCAGAGACCCGGGTTTCATTCTGACTACGGGTGCTGTCTGTATGGAGTTTGTATGTTCTCCCCGTGACCACGTGGGTTTTCTCCGGGTGCTCCAGTTTCCTCCCACACTCCACAGATAGACCAGCCATGATTGAAGCGCAGAGTAGACTCGATGGGTCGAATGACTTAATTCTGCTCCTATGACTTAAGAACTTAAGAAGGGGAAATGGAGCAGGAGGTATTGGATGCTTAAGAAAGCTCAAATGAAAGCTTAGTTAATGATAATTTATTTATGTATGCTGATGTAAAACTATTATGAAGCTAATTGTTATTGTCTTAGTCAAAATGTTAGAGTTTGTGTAAAACAAATGCTGACAATATGTGTATACAATTGTTTCTCGACTGGATAGAAAATCACTTCATGCAAGAATTATTCTAATCCCAATACAGATGTTGTGAGGAAGATGCGACATTTTGGGTTCCTCAATATCCTGAAATAATTGATGTTGGAACGAAGCCTTTTCCATCTCACTGAAGATGGACAACTCTGTGAGCTGCTGTACCCAACACCAGCACGGTGCTTCACAAGGTGTGTAGGAAAGAACGGCAAAACAAAGAGCTTCACAAGGTATGTTTTTGGCAAGAATCAGGTTGGAGAACGCAGTAGATGGGACTTGGAGCTGGAGAACAAAAAGATTGGGATGTCTGTAATAAAATTAACATGACATTTTAATTTTGGTATGAGGATTCAAACCAGCTCAAGGAAGAAGAATGAAAATCTTCCCGAATACTGGAATGCTGGTCAGGCTGCATCAGAGTGTGTAGAAAGGAACTGCAGATGCTGTTAACCGAAGATAAACACAAAATGATCAGATCACAGAATCTCTTCCCCAGAGTAGGGGAATCAAGGAGCAGAGGACATAGGTTCAAGGTGAAGGGGAAAAGATTTAATAGGAATCTGAGGGGGGTGGGTGTATGGAACAAGCTGCCATAGGAGGTAGTTAAGGCTGGGACTATCCCAACGTTTAAGAAAAATTTAGACAGGTACATGGATAGGACAGGTTTGGAGGGATATGGACCAAGCGCAGGCAGGTGGGACTAATGTAGCTGGGACATGCTGGCCGGTGTGGGCAAGTTGGGCTGAAGGGTCTGTTTCCACACTGTATCACTCTGTGACTAAGATGCTGGGGTGACTCGGCGGGTCAGTCGGCAACTCAGGAGAGAAGTGACGTTTCGGGTCAGGTACTAACGATGGCACGGTGGCACAACGGTAGAGTTGCTGCCCTACAGCGCCAGAGACCCGGGTACGATCCTGACCACGGATATAGTCTGTACAGAGTTTGTACGTTATCCTTGTGACCACGTGGGTTTTCTCCAGGTGCTCCGGTTTCCTCCCAAAGTCCAAAGATGTACAGGTTGCACACAATTGGCTTCTGTAACTTGTAAATTATCCCTAGTGTGTAGGATGGTGTTATTGTGTGGGGAGCGCTGGTCAGTGCAGTCTCGGTTGGCTGAAGGGCCTGTTTCCGCGCTGTATCTCTAAAGTCTAAAGATAGGGATACAAGGGTGATAACAGTGGAGCTAATAGGCCGACTAGGGTGGGGGAGAGGGGAGAGAGAAGGGGATAGAAAACACTTTAAATCAATATCCGTACCCACTGGATTGTAAGCTGCCCAAGTGAAATATGAGATGCAGTTCCTCCAATTTGTGTGTGGCCTCACTCTGAAAATGAAGGAGGCCCAGGATAGAAAGGTAATTGCGGGTGTGGGAAGAGTAAAAATGTTTGGCAACTGGAAGATTGTGTAGGCCAAGTGTTCAGCGAAACGATCGCCAAGTCTACACCTGATCTCGCTGATATATAGGAGCCCACACCGGAAGCATCAGAGTCAGTCTCATATCTGACCCTTGCTGCAACAGAGCCCGTTGTAGAATTCTGACAACATTTCTGCACCAATTGTGACATCCTGCTGTGAATAAAACTGCATTGGGACACTTCTGAAATTGGATTAGAGAACAGAAGTCCCCAGATTACAAAAGGGTTCTGTTCCTCTGTTCCTGGAGAACTGTTTGTAGCCCGAACAGTTGGCGATGAACAAAAACAAATTGTGGGAGAGGATCACTGAAACAGCTGTGACGGAGAGTGAGCGGGGGGGGGGGGGGTGGGGGGTAGTCTTGCCGACTCACTGAGTGAGGAGTGGGTCTGCTCAGCTCCACCCAGCCCCCGATCGAACAAAGAACATGAACGGGCCCTTCAGCCCACAATTTCTGTGGCGTTTGCAATGCCAAGACCGTCACATATCCACCTGTATGTGATCTATTTCCCTCTATATCCAAAAGTCTTTTAAATGCCACTGATGTTCCTGCTTCAACCACCACCCACAGCAGTGTGTTTCAGGCTCCCACCACCCTCTGTGCAAATGTATTTGCCTCGCACAACTCCGTTACATTTTGCCCCTCTTGCCTTAAAGCTATGCCTTCCAGTATTTTATTTTCCCACCCTGGGCGAAGGTTCTGACTGTCTATCCTACCTACGCCCCTCGTTGTGGCTCAGAGGGTGGGGGCAGGGGGTTGTGGGGGCAGAAGGCACACAGAAATGCCCCGCCCTTACCCGTAGAAGATGCCTGGGCAATTCCACCCCATCCATCCCACCCATCCACCATAGGCTCGCTTGTATGTGTAGGGAGGAACTGCAGATGCTGGTTTCAACAGAAGATAGACACGGAAAGCTGAAGTAACTCAGCGGGTCAGGCGGCATCTCTGTAGAGAAGGAATGGGAGAGGTCTGAGGTCTCAACCCGAAACGTCACCCATTCCTTCTCTCCAGAGATGCTGCTTGTCCTGCTGAGTTACTTCAGCTTTTTGTGTCTATACTCACTTGTACCTGGGGGTGACATGTACAGTGAACTCGAGCAGGGGTGGACTTTATTCCAAGGGATGATTTTCTAAATGTATATAAAATCATGCAGGGATAGATAGGGTGAATGCAGTCTTCTTACCCAGGGAAGGGGGGTCAGTAACTACAGGGCCAAGGTTTAAGTTGAGAGGGGAAAGAATTAATAGAAACCTCAGGGGTAACTTTTTCACACTCAGATGGAGGTGGGTATATGGACAGATGAAGTGACATCAGGGGCAGCACGGTGGCTCAGCGGTAAAGGTGCTGCCTTTCAGCTCCAGAGAGCCGGGTTCAATCCTGACTATGGGCGTTGTCTGTACGGAGTTTGTACATTCTTCCTGCAACCTGCGTGAGTTTTCCCACAACCTCCAAAGACGTACAGGTCTGTAGGTTAATTGGCCTCGGTAAAATTGTAAATTGTTCCCTAGCATTTGGGATAGTGTTGGTGTGCAGGGATCGGTGGTCGGTGCGGACTCGGTGGGGCAAAGGGCCTGTTTCTGCACTGTATCTCTAAAGTCTAAAGTGGTTGAGGCAGGTACAAAAGCACCATTTAAAAGACATTGGGACAGGGACATGGATAGGAAAGGTTTAGAGGGATATGGGCCAAACGTGGGCAAGTGGGTCCAGCTTAAAGCCCTGTTCCACCGTACGAGTTCATTCCAAGAGCTCTCCCGAGTTTAAAAAAAATCAAACTCGTGGTAAGCACGGAGAATGAACGTTGCGGGTACGTCGGAGCTCGGGGACGTCACTTAGCGGCTCGTAACGCTAACGGCAGGTACTCGGGAAGAACCGCTAACAGCAGGTAAGCACGGGAGCCCCGAATACCGACAAGTGGCCATTACCGTAAATCTCCGAGTTCGAATCAGGGCAAACTTGGGAGAACTCTTGAAATGAACTTGTAGTGTGGGACAGGGCTATTAGAGGGCATCTTGGTCGACACGGACAAGTTGGGACATAGGGCCTATTTCTGTGGTTCAGTGACTGTGCAATGATTAAATAATAGCAATATCATGGGGCAGTTCACTTCATTTTACCTGAGAGTATCAGACGCCTGTAGCTGAGAGAGATTTGCTCTGCAGTTTGGTCAATAGACAATAGGTGCAGGAGTATGCCATTCGGCCCTTCGATCCAGCACCGCCATTCAATGTGATCATGGCTGATCATCCCCAATCAGTACCCCGTTCCTGCCTTCTCCCCATATCCCCTGATTCCGCTATCTAGCTCTCTCTTGAAAGTATCCAGAGAACCGGCCTCCACCGCCCTTGAGGCAGAGCATTTTGAAGATTTACACTGAAGAAAAATAAATGGTTAGATAAAATGTTGATGGCATTAATTCCTCCTTAATTAAATGTGTAATGGAAATAACGGTGGAAGGTCAGGCAGTATTTTTATCAGTGTTGGGCCAAAACAAAGCTTAAATGTTAATTGCGCAAACAGACAGAATATTGGACAGGGCCAGGAAATGCTGATGAGCAGTGAGTTATTGAATTGTTCATGGCTGGGGAAGAATGCACGGACTAGCAGGAACGTATTGAAGAGAGAAGAACGAGGGCAGAGAGGAAGACAATCATGTTGTATAATTCTCTTAACATGTCTTCATTCTTTTGGATTATTTAACCTGTTGCAGACTTTTACAAAATCCTTAGTTTCCAGAAGCTTTGAACATACTGGGCATCGGCCGGCACATCAAGAAATGTCTGGGAATATGAAATATTCCAAACGCAGGAAACACTCCGCAGGTCAGGCAGCATCCGTAGAGAGAGAAACAGAACTTTCTGATGGCTGGAAGTTAGATGCCTGACATATTGGCACAAGATGGCATAGTGGCACAGCTGGTAGAGCTGCTGCCTCACAGCGCCGAAGATCCGGGTTTAATCCTGACCTCAGCTGCTCTTTTGTGTGGAGTTTGCAGGTTCTCCCTCTGGGTGCTCCAGATTCCGATCACATCACAAGGACGTGAGGGTTTGCAGTATAATTGGCCTTTATAAAATTGCCTCTCGTGTGCAGGGTGGATGCAAAAGTGAGATAATGCAAACTTGTGTGAACAGGTGATCGATGGCTTCTATGGGCTTGGTTCCATGTTGTATCTTTAATTTCAATTCAATTCATCTGAGTCAAGACTCAGGAGTGAAACAAAAAAGACATTTCTGCAAGCTAAGGACACTTTTTTTTTTTAATCGCTTCTTATCTTTAATCCTAAAAATGCCATGCTGACATTTTCAGATTCAGCGTTGGGAAGGCAGAATGTGTTTGGGTTTCTCAGCAACGGATGGGAAGTACTGGTGGCCGGGTTCTATTCGCTGTACTGTTGCCAGAGCAAGTGTGGAGATGATATTTCTGCTTCTGCTCACCCAAGCTGCTGATAGGATCAGACTTGGCCTTTGCAGTCCAAAAGTCCCGCTGATTTCCATTCTGTACACTCAGCATGAAGGAAGCACGGTGGTGCAGCTGGTAAAGCTGCTGTCTCACAGTGACAGAGACCTCGGCTGCTGTCTGTGTAGAGTTTGCACGTTCACCCGGTGACCACGTGAGCTTTCTCCAGGTGCTCTGGGTTCCTCCCAATCCCAAAGACGTGCGGGTTTGTAGGTTAATCGGCCTCTGAAAAATTGCGCCTTGTGTGTAGGGAGTGGATGAGAAAGAAGAATAACAGAGAACTAGTGTGGCCGGAATGGACTAGGTGGGCTGAAGGGCCAGTTTCCATTGTCGTACCTTTCAATCAATCAATCTGTATGGAGTTTGTACGTTCACCCCGTGATCTGTGTGGGTTTTCTCCGGGAGCTCCAGTTTCCTCCCACACTCCAAGGGCATACAGTTTTGTATGGTAATTGGCTTGGTATAATTATAAATTGTCCCTAGTTTGTGTAGGATAGTGTTAGTGTGCGGGGATCGCTGGTCGGCGCGGACTCGATGGGCGGAAGGGCCTGATTGTATGCAGTATCTCTAAACACAACTCAATCAATCAATCAATTCATTCATTCATTCATAGCGGCACGGTGGCGCAGCGGTAGAGTTGCTGCCTTATAGCACTTGCAGCGCCGAAGACCCGGGTTCGAACCAGTCAAGTCAAGAGAGTTTATTGTCATGTGTCCCAGATAGGACAATGAAATTCTTGCTTGCTGCAGCACAACAGATATTGTCGGCATAAATACAGATCAGATCAGTGTGTCCATATACCATAGAATATATATATACACAGATCAACAGATAAAGTGCAATAGGTTGTTATAGTTCAGAGTTTGTTTGAGTTGTGTTTAATAGTCTGATGGCTGCAGGGAAGAAGCTGCCCCGAACCTGGATGTTGCAGATTTCAGGCTCTTCTAACTGAAGGCAGCGGGGAGATGAGTGAGTGGCCAGGATGGTGTGGGTCCTTGATGATGCTGGCAGCCTTTTTGAGGCAGCGACTGTGGTAGATCCCCTCGATGGTAGGCAGGTTAGAGCCGATGATGGACTGGGCAGTGTTTACAACTTATTGCAGCCTTTTCCGCTCCTGGACGCTCAGGTTGCCAAACCAAGCCACGATGCAACCGGTCAGCATGCTCTCTACTGTGCATCTGTAGAGGTTCGAGAGAGTCCTCCTTGACATACCAACTCTCCGTAATCTTCTCAGGAAGTAGAGGCGCAGATGTGCTTTCCTTATCATTGCATCAGTGTTCTGGGACCAGGAGAGATCTTTGGAAATATGCACGCCCAGGAATTTGAAGTTCTTGACCCTTTCCACCATCGACCCATTGATATAAACGAGACTGTTGGTCCCCATCCTACCCCTTCCGAAGTCCACAATCAGTTCCTTGGTTTTGCTGGTTATTGTGCTGGTCAATCGGTCGATCTCACTTCTATACTCTGACTCGTCCCCGTCAGTGATACGTCCCACAACAGTGGTGTCGTCGGCCAACTTGATGATGGAGTTTGCACTATGTCTGACTACGCAGTCATGAGTATAGAGTGAGTACAGCAGGGGGCTGAGCACGCAGCCTTGAGGTGCTCCCGTGCTGAATGTTATCGAGGATGACACATTTCCACCAATACGGAAACAGGCCCTTCGGCCCGCCAAAGTCCGTGCCGACCAGCCATCCCCACACATTAACAATATGCTATACACAGTGGGGACAATATTACATTTATACCAAGCCAATTAACCTACAAACATCAATGTATTTGGAGTGTGAGAGGAAACCAAAGATCTTGGAGAATTTGAGGAAGGACATCCTTGTGATTGAGGCAGTGCAGCGTAGGTTCACGAGATTGATCTCTGGGATGGCGGGACTGTCATATGAGGAAAGATAGAAAAGACTAGGATTGTATTCACTGGAGTTTAGAAGGATGAGGGGGTATCTTATAGAAACTTATAAAACTATAAGGACTGGACAAGCTAGATGCAGGAAAAATGTCCCCAACGTTGGGCGAGTCCAGGGGCCACAGTCTTAGAATAAAGGGGAGGCCATTTAAGACTGAGGTGAGAAAAAAACTATTTCACCCAGAGAGTCGTGAATTTGTGGAATTCCCTGCCACAGAGGGCAGTGGAAGCCAAATCACTGGTTGGATTTAAGAGAGAGTTAGATAGAGCTCCAGGGGCTAGTGGAATCAAGGGATATGGGGAGAAGACAGGCACGGGTTATTGATACGGGACGATCAGCCATGATCACATTGAATGGCGGTGCTGGCTCGAAGGGCCGAATGGCCTCCTCCTGCACCTAATTTCTATGTAAAGCACACGCAGGTCATGTGGAGAACATACAAACTCCATGCAGACAGCACCCGCAGTAAGAATCGAAGCCGGGTCTCTGGCGCTGTGAGTCAGCAGCTCTACCTCTGCGCCACCTTGCTGTCCGATTTATACCACGATTTTCAATAGGAATGGAAAATAGAAAACCAGAGATGGAGAAACCTCCAGTTGCCTCCAGGCAGAAGGAGCCACCTCCACATTGTTGATGCACGCCAAACACAAAGTGTAAAGAATTTTACATTCCAGGATATTCCACAGAAGCAGCTTCATGGGCTTGAACACGACCCTTTAGCAGAGTTTGTTCAGCCGTTCTCGAAGAGCGTTTCTCATCATCAGTCTTCACTTTTATCTTATCTTTGTAAACATAAGCCCTAATTAAGTGATATGAATTCATAAATGTCCCAGGAACAGGGCAGAATCTGCACACACATCTCACAGCATTTATTATGGCACAGCGGTAATTGCAAATTCAAATTCATCTCATTTTCCAAATGTCAAGTACCTTCCCATTCTTAACCTTCCCTCATTAATAGAAGTCAGTTAATCCACTGCCTTAGCCTGTGGCTCTTAATGTATTTAATTTCCATTTAATTCCAAACCTTCAGCGAAAGAGCGTTGCCGCACGCAGCGAGATTAGAGTGGCTCAGACAGAGGTCACCGGCTGACAGGCTCAGGCCAGCTCAGCGTTTTGGCAGTGGGTGCCAAAATTAACTGCCGAGGAGCACAAAAGGCATTAGTGTTGCATCTTCTCTCACGCTGCCTGCTATTAAAGTGCATTAACAACAGATCAATCTGGCTGGCTCAGACATCTCCCTTCTGCACAGAACGCCACAAGACAAACAAGACGTGTCGAGCGCCGGCCAATTTTCTGCCTTAGTGCAAGAACATAAGCGTGTCTTTAATGAGACAAATCTGCAGAGGAACGGCTTCTGCCTTTGGGGCACAAAGAACTTTCTCCCTGGCCTGCAGAAGTCACGGCTTCAAGCCCAACAACTGTCAGCCTCTTGCTGCGGCAGTCTCGTTAATTCACCAAATTTCTATTTCCATAGAGTTGTCATGGTTAATTGTCCTTGGTTTAGTCACAGAGCTGTACAACACAGATACAGGCCCTTCAGCCCAGCTCATCCATGCTCACCATGACCACTAACTACACTCATCCCATTTGCCCACAATGGGCCCGTACTTCTCTACTCCTATCCCAGTATCTGACCTTTTCAACTGTGTCATTCTCTAGCAGCTCGTTCCATATAGCCACCCCTCCCTGTGTGAAAAACCTGCCCCTCATATCCTCTTAAAAGTTTCTCGCTTCTTAGGTTAACCCATGATGAGCGTTTGTCGGCACTGGGCCTGTACTCGCTGGAGTTTAGAAGGATGAGGGGCCACATCATTGAAACATACAGAATAGCGAAAGGCTCGGATAGAGTGGATGTGGGAGAATGTTTCCACTAGTGGGAGAGTCTAGGACTAGAGGTCATAGCCTCAACATTAAAGGACGTCCTTTTAGGAAGGAGACGAGGAGACATTTTTTTAATCAGAGGGTGGTGAATCTGTGGAATTATTTGTCACAGAAGGCTGTGAAGGCCGTCAGTGGATATTTTTAAGGCAGAGATAGATAGATTCTTGATCAGTACAGGTGTCAGAAGTTATGGGGAGAAAGCAGGAGAATGGCATTAGGAGGGAGAGATAGATCAGCCATGATTAAATGGCTGAGAGGACGATAGGCCAAATGGCCTAATTCTACTCCCATTCCTTGTGATCTTATGACCTCACATTCACCTTTAGAATTTACTTCAGAAATACAGCACACAAGCACTATCCTTCACACTAGGTACAATGTACAATTCACAGAAGCCAATCCACCTGCAAACCTGTACTTCTTTGGAGTGTGGGAGGAAACCGGAGAACCTGGAGAAAACCCATATGGTCACAGGGAGAAGGTTGTAAATTCCGTGCAGACAGCACCCGTACTCAGGATCGAGCCCAGGTCTCTGGTGCTGTAAGGCAGCAACTCTACCGTTGCACCACCGTGCCGCCCCTTGAGTGAACACTTTGTTGTACAGCCATGCTCACCATGCATGGAAGGACATGAAACGCTGGAGTAACTCAGCGGGTCAGGCAGCATTTCTGGAGAAGATGGATTGGTGACCCTTCTTCAGGTCTGCAGTTCCTTGTTTCTAATGTTCTTACCATACATGGTACAGCTCAACACCATGTGACATTCCCCTTCAATTCTAGATCCTATAAAAACTGGTATTTGACAATAGTTTGAAGAGATGCGTAAAGTGGCATTTCCCTCGGTGATTCTGTGGCTTAGTTACAGTATGATGGTCAACCTTGTGATATCTGGTCGGCTGGTTCTTTAGATCCGGGTCGTATCTCACCTCATTATTGCTTTCTCCTGAATAGGGAATGTCTGCAGATAAACTGGGGAACATATAATGCTGGGGAAAAGTATCTGTCTGCTTGTGTTGTGGAACTGAGAGAGGAAAAGATAAGGTCAGTGAGACTGAAAAGCTGGAAGAAAGGCAAAAGCGATTCCACTGATAACCAACACAATTTCTTTCATGTTACGGAGGCACAAGAAACCGCAGATGCTGGTTGACAAAAAAAAGGACACAAGTGCTGGAGTAAGTCAGCAGGTCAGGTAACATCCCTGGAGAACATGGATAAGTGACGTTACGGAATGGGATTCTTCTTCCCTATCCCAAGGCTGTACATGTTTAAGATTGGTTTATACTTTTTCAGTAATGCGACAAGTAGAGAGGAGACCTGATAGAAGCATTTAAAATACTGAGAGGCATAGATAGGATAGAAAGTTTGAGTCTTTTCCCTTGCGTGGAAATGTCAAGGATTAGAGGACATAGCTTTAAGGTGAAAGGGGCAATGTTCAAAGGAGATGTGAGGGGCAAGTTATGCTGAGAGTGGTGGGTGCCTGGAACGCATTGCCAGGGGTGGTGGTGGAGGCTGATACTACAGTGGTATTTAAGAGGCTCTTGGATGGGCACATAGATATGCACAGAGTGGATGGATCTGCATGTGCAGGGTGAGGAGATTAGTTCAATTTGGCATCATGTTCGGCATGGACATTGTGAGCTGAAGGGTCTACTCCTGTGCTGTAATTAAAAACAAAAATGAATCAAAAGCTAAGAATATTGGGTAAGTAAGTAAGTAAGTAAGTTTATTGGCCAAGTATTCACATACAAGGAATTTGCCTTGGTGCTCCACCCACAAGTAACAACATGACATACAGTGACAGTTATGAATGACTCAGAAAACACTAAACATTAATAATAATAATAAAACATTAATGATTGACGATGATTGATGAAGATTGAGAAATGGAAAGTCAACCGACAGTAAAGTATGATCGAGGTATTTTTCTGTTTAAGAAGGAACTGCAGATGCTGGAAAATCGAAGGTAGACAAAAATACTGGAGAAACTCAGCGGTGAGGCAGCATCTATGGAGCGAAGGAATTAGGCAACGTTTCGGGTCTCGCCTATTTCCTTCGCTCAATAGATGCTGCCTCACCTGCTGAGTTTTTCCAGCATTTTTGTCTACCTGAGGTTTTTTTCTGCTTCTGTTTCTTACACTACTCTGCACTATGGAGATAGTTGCCCCTTCCTTCCGTCTAGAGTATGATGCAGTAACCCTATTATTCTCTCATTAATCCCTAACACTTTAGTAATCAACAATCTGTCAATCTCCGCTTGTAAAATATCCAATGACTTGGCCTCCACAGTCGCCTGTGGCAATGAATTTTTGTCTACCTTCGATTCTCCAGCATCTGCAGTTCCTTCTTAAACAGATTATTCTCAGTGATGGCTCAATCAATGCATTGTTCTGACTTGCTGAAGGTGAGGAGAGTTTGGAGATAGTCACTGTATTTAACAGCTGCATGGCAGTGCTGATTGAAGTGTACAACTTGAGAGCAGTGACTCAGCTGACTGCTTCTGAAAACCACCGACCTTTAACAAAGGGACCGATTTATTTTAGCCTGCGCCCCAAGGTCACTCACATGGTGACATATTTGACCAGTTCACGTTCATGCATCCGCACCACGAACAAAATTATTCACTGAAAGAAGGGATGGCCGAATTCTAAGTCTGAAGAAGGGTCTCCACTCGAAACGTCACCCACTCCTTCTCTCCAAAGATGCTGCCTGTCCCGCTGAGTTACTCCAGCATTTTGTGTCTATCTTAGATGACCTAAATCAGCAAGCTTGCTTCCAGAAATGAATTCACCACAGGACTCCCGGCACCCTGGGGTTCATTTAAAAAAAAATTTCACGCAGGTTTTCAGTTTTTATTTTTAAACTAAATTTAATCACACGGAAACAAATAAATTGCATATTTATAGTAAACGTTTAGGGACATTTTTTTCTTTGATCTAACTTATGTTGTGCTTTATTCGTTCTGGATTCCGCTGTATCTCTAAACTCAATCAATCAATCAATGTGTTCAAGAAGGAACTGCAGATGCTGGAAGATCGAAGGTACACAAAAATGCTGGAGAAACTCAGCGGGTGCAGCAGCATCTATGGAGCGAAGGAAATGGGTGATGTTTCGGGCCGAAACCCTTCAATGTGCTGAGTTACCCCATAGGATTTTTTAGTTTAGTTTAGTTTAGGGAGACAGAGCAGAAACATGCCCTTCGGCCCACCGAGTCTGCGCCGACCAGCGATTCCTGCACACTAACACTATCCTACACACACTAGGGACAATTTACAGTTTAACTGAGCCAATTAGCCTACAAACCTGTATGTCCTTGGAGTGTGGGAGGAAACCGGAGCACCCGGAGAAAACCCACGCAGGTCACCTGGTGATCGCACAAACTCCATACAGACAGCACCCATAGTCGGGATCGTACCCGGGTCTCTGGCACTGAAAGGCAGCAACTCTACCGCTGCGCCACCGTGCCACCCCACATTCCATTGGGTATTCCTCATTTTGTTACATATAAAGAGCTAGTTTCATATATAGAGCTTTTCAGTTTCAGCTATTTTTTACAAAGAATAGCAAAGGAGAAATGTGTTTGTCAAAGGAAATTGTGTTTTATTTGCATTTTGTTTGTTTCATACCCTCAGCCAATGGTAAGTACATCTAATTTTATATCTTGCATTATTAAAACGTATGTGTTCTCTGATTAATCTTTCTCAGTCTACCCCTCATTTTTTCCCCACAGACTTTGTATTGGTCTATTATTGTCACGTGTGCTGAGATACCGTAAAAAAACCTTTTGCTATCATGCTATCCAAGCAAATCAGATAATATTATAGGTGAATACAACTAAAGTACAAGAGAAAAATACCAGAGGGCAAAATATAGTTTTCCAGCACTGTAGCATAATAGTTCCAGAGAAAAAGACTAAAGTCTGCAATGAGGTAGGTTGGAAGAACGGAACTGTACCCCCGCTTATGGAAGGAATGTGCAGAAGAGTAGCTACTTTACAGCACCAGAAACCCGAGTTCGATCCTGACTACTTGTGCTGTCTGTACAGAGTTTGTATGTTCTCCTTGTAATTGCGTGGGTTTTCTCTGGGTGCTCCAGTTTCATCCCACAGTCCAAAGACAAACAGCTTTGTAGGTTAATTGGCTTTGGTAAAATTGTAAATTGTCCCTAGTGCATAGATAGTGCTAATGTACTTTATAGATTGCTGATGGGTGTGGACTCGGTGGGCAGAAGGGTCTGTTTCTGTGCTGTATATCTACAGTCCAATGTCTGGTAACAGAGAGCAAGCAGTTGTTTATGCGTCTGCTGGTATGTAACTACACATACATATACATAGAGTTGTCTCTCCTGTTATATGCATGCCTCTCATTGTATCTAAGGCTGGCCTATCTGTCTCACATTTGCATAAATTAGTAGAAAATATGTCAATCATGTTAGAAATATGTTCCAAATCATAGGCCGTTGGTTCCCGTTAACCTTTGATATCTCCCCATAGCCGCAGCGAGACCAGATGGGTAAAGGTCAAAGAGTGTGAGTCTTGCTTTGGATGGTATCGATCGTCTGGCACCTTGTGGAAGACTAGTGATTTTGTTGTTGTAGAATGAGACTTGACAACAAATCGCAGTCTACCGCACAGCTCCAGACACAGGCATCTGACTGGATACACTGAAGCCAGGCTCCGCTCACAGTGTGTGTGCGCTGTGTTGCACACCCTGAAGTCCAGAACACCGTGCTTTGTCACCACTCTGGAGAAAACCCAGGGAGCAGAAAGTCAACGACATCCCTTCTCGATTCAGATTGAGCCGACATTTGCAGCAACAGTTCCATCCCCATTCCATATGATATGATAAACTTTACTCATCCCTGGAGGGAAACTGGTCTGCCAACAGTCACAACACACAACAAGGTACACACAAACTTGAAATTAAAATTAAATTAAAAGTGAAAAAAAGACAAAGACAAGCGACTGTAGGCTGTGTGCACAACGCCTTCACCGGAACGAATGAACAAACAAACAAACAAAAGAACGCAGGCCTATCCCCTGGGCATTCTGTTTTTACTGATTTTCAATCATGTTCGTAAGTTGTGGGAACAGAATTAGGTCATTCGGCCCATCAAGTCTACTCCGCCATTCAATCACAGCTGATCTATCTGTCCCTCGCAACCCCACTCTCCTGCCTTCTTCCCATAACCCCAGATACCTGTACTCACCATGAATCTGCTTGGAGCACTGGAGGCTGAGGGGTGATCTTATAGAGGTATGTAAATTCATGAGAGGAATGAACAGGGTGAATGCACGGAGTCTTTCACCTAGGATAGGGGAATCACGGAGCAGAGGACATAGGTTTAAGAAAGGATTTGCAAAGGAATAGCAAAAGGATTTGAGTATAAGAGCAGGGAGATTCTACTGTAGTTGTACAGTGTCTTGGTGAGACCACACCTGGAGTATTGCGTACAGTTTTGGTCTCCTAATCTGAGGAAAGACATTCTTGCCATAGAGTACAGAGAAGGTTCACCAGACTAATTCCTGGGATGGCAGGACTTTCATATGAAGAAAGACTGGATAGACTCGGCTTGTACATGCTAGAATTTAGAAGATTGAGGGGGGATCTTATAGAAACTTACAAAATTCTTAAGGGGTTGGACAGGCTAGATGCAGGAAGATTATTCCCGATGTTGGGGAAGTCCAGAACTAGGGGGTCACAGTTTAAGGATAAGAGGGAAGTCTTTTAGGACCGAGATGAGAAAATCATTTTTTACACAGAGAGTGGTGAATCTGTGGAATTCTCTGCCACAGAAGGTAGTTGAGGCCAGTTCATCGGCTATATTTAAGAGGGAGTTAGATGTGGCCCTTGTGGCTAAAGGGATGAAGTATGGAGAGAAGGCAGGGATGGGATACTGAGTTGGATGATCAGCTATAATCATATGGAATGGCGGTGCAGGCTCGAAGGGCCGAATGGCCAACTCCTGCACCTATTTTCTATGTTTCTATGAGAGGAGAAAGATTTAAAAGGAATCTGAGAGGTAACTTTTTCACACAGAGGGTGGTGGGTGTATGGAAACGAGCTGCCAGGTGAGGTAGGGACTATAAAAAACCCCATTTAAACATGGGTAGAAAAGGTTTGGAGGGATACAGGTCAAACACAGGCAGGTGGGACCAGCGGAGATGGGCCATCTTGGTCAACATGGACGAGTTGGACTGAAGGGCCTGTTTCCGTGCTGTATGACTATGAATCAACTAGTTATTCCATCAGTCTGAAGAAGGGTTCTCGTGCGATGCTGCCTGACCTGCTGAGTTACTCCAGCACTTTGTATTTTTTTTTAATTGTAAACCAGCATCTGCAGTTCCTTGCTTCTATGAGTCATTCCTCTCTCTGAAAAACAATTTTTGCCACTTCATGGATGTGAAGGTATAATCTCATATGACTCCCCTGTGTATTAACACCCATTTCTGGACTTGCGAGCGCACCATTGTATAGAAATTTTACTGTAACATTTAAATAAAGGTCAGCTGTAAAATAAATTGAGAAGATGGTTTATCTCCTAATCCAAGAAAGTGAGACTAAAAGAACCTCTGTGAAAGGGACAAAGTTTAAGGGAGAGTTTTTTTTTACACAGAGGGTGGACAGTACCTGGAACGTCCTGCTGGGGTTGGTGGTTGAAGCAGATATGTTAGTGTCATTTAAAAGACTTTTGGACAGGCACGTGGATATGCACGGAATGGAGGGATATGGATTATGTGCCGGTAGATAAGTGATGGTCTTGGCATTGTGTTCAGCACAGACATTTTGGGACGTCAGGCCTGTTCTAGTGCTGTTCTGGTCTATGTTCTGTTGAAGAAATTAAATCAAATGGAGGGCCTTGTTTAATCAAGTTTAGTTTATTATTGTCACTTGGACCGATGTATAGTGAAAAGCTTTTTGTTGCATGCTGTCCGGTCAGCAAAAAGACTACACATGATTACAATCAAGCCGTCCAACATGTACAGATACTGGATAAATGGAATAACGTTTAGTGCTAGATAAAGTCCAGTAAAGTCCGGTTAAATATAGTTCAAAGGTCATCAGAGGTAGCTGGGAAATCAGTTGGTGAGAGGACTGTTCAGTTGCCTGATAACAGCTGGGAAGAAGCTGTCCCAGAATCTGGAGGTGCACATTCAAACTTCTGTTCCTCTTGCCCGGAGTGTCCGGGGTGAGACTGGTCCTTGATTATGCTGTTGGCCTTGCCGAGGAAGCATGAAGTGTAGATGGAGTCAATGGAAGGGAGGTTGGTTTTTGCGATGGTCTGGGCTGCGTCCACATATCTCTGCAATTTCTTGCGGTCTTGGACGGAGCTGTATCTAAACCATGCTGTGATGCATCCCAATAAAATGCCTTCTACCACGTATCTGTAGAGATTAGTGAGGGTTGTTGGGGTCATGCCGAATGGCCTCAGCCTCCAGAGTAAGTAGAGGCGTGGGTGCTTCCTTGGCCGTTGCTTTGATGTGACTGGTCCAGAACAGATTTCTGGTGATACTTATCCCTAAAAAATGGAAGCGTTCAACCATCTCTACTTCAGCGCCATCAGTGCACCTGTGTGTATCTGTGTGTACCTGTGTGTATCTGTGTGTATCTGTGTGTACCTGTGTGTACCTGTGTGTACCGCATCACTCCTGAAATCCATCACAATCTCCTTTGTCTTGCTGACGTTGAGGTAGAGGCTGTTGTCCTGGCACCAGGTTACAAAGTTCTCAATATTCTTCCTGTACCCCATGTGTCATAGAGACTGCAAATGCTGGAATCTGGTGCAAAATACAAACTGATGCAGGAACTCAGTGAGTCAGGCGGTACCTCTGGAGGCAGAGAGACGATAGACGTTTTGGGTTGAAACCCTGCGTCAGGACTTATGTCATGTTGGGTCCCTGTCTTGCAGAAACAAGGAACAGCAGATACTGGTTTACACAAATGGACACAAAGTGCTGGAGTAACTCAGCGAGTCAGGTAACATCTCTGGAGAACATGGATAGGTGACGTTTAAGGTCGGGATCCTTCTTCAAACCCTTTCTTGATTACTTTACTTGAAAGCCAGTTCCTTCTCCTTTCCCCACAGCCTGCAAACATCTTGTACACGTCTTATCACCTCACTAGGCACTTAATTATCACTTTTACTCAGCTTGTTAAAGTGCTGGATTCATCTGAGTCGGGAACATTACAGCATAGAAAGTGATAATCGGCACCTAGCGTCTAAACGGATTCTTTGAAAGGAGCACTCAATATTATAAGTAATAGCCCTGGAACCTTTTCTTTATTCGTACAATAATTCAATGCAATTTCTGGTGTGCATGTGAGTCACATTCTGCTCCACACCATAGAACAGCGTACATGACAGCGCATCAACAATGTCTGTACTGAACACAATGCTAATATAAACTAATTTCCTCTTCCTGCCCATTTACTTGCAAGTTAATTGTTTGAGGCAGGACAAACAGTCACAGCAGATGTCAACACATAGACACGAGGAACTGCAGATGCTGGTATGTCAACAAATGACACAAAGTGCTGGAGTAACTCAGGTCAGGCAGCAGCTCTGGAGAATATGGATAGGCAATGTTTTGAGTCAATTTGAAGAAGGGCCCCAACTCGAAATCTCACCTCCCCATCTTCCCCAGAGATGCTGCCTGACCCGCTGAGTTACTCCAGCACTTTGTGTCTTTTCCAGCAGATGTCAAACTGGGCCATAATTTCCAGGGCATCAGGTCGCAGTGAAACATGTGGGGCAACATCACTAACATCTTGCACCTTATCACCGGTTATGTTCTACTCATCGCGCTGGCTTCTCCTTGGTCTCAGCAACTCATTCCTTCCTGCCTGTGAAAGGGTCATGGGCTCACCCCCTTGCCCCCAATGGCACCAACCACCCAAACCAGACCCTCAGGTTTTAGATGTAATGGGATGCACGGCACTGCTCCTGCTGTAGCTCACTTTATCTTCCAACTGGAAATCATTGTGCATGCTTGTAAACTAATTGCTGATTGAAGCAAAGCACAGTGACATTACTGCAGATGGCCAAGGGCAAAGCAACATTGCAGACAAGCAGTAATGCATAAGTAGACATGTCACAAAATGGAGGATGGTCAGATATGATCTTACAAAATGGAGGACTGATGTTAAATTATGGACATCTGTGATCCCATTGACACACCTAAATAGCTGGGCCTCCCCTATAACACTGGGTCAGTTGACGTGGATACACAACGTCAGAGAAATCAGGATTGTTGTACTTGCTAGAGATATAGAACACAGAACAGTTCAGCACAAAACCAGGCTCTTCAGCCCACAATGTTTGTGCAGAACATGATGCCAAGACCAGCACTTATCTACCTGCGCGTAACTAACATCCCTCCACTCCCTGCATGTCCATTCAAAAGTCTTAAAGCATTTTAAATTCCACTAACTTAACAGCTTTAACCACCCACCCCCAGCAGCACATTCCAGCCACTCACCACCCTCTGTGTACAAAAATTGCCCCGCACATCTCCTCTAAACCTTGCCCCCTCTCACCTTAAAGTTATGCACTCTAGTATTTGATTTTTCCATCCTGAGAGGAAGGTCTGACTGCCTACCCTATCTATGCCTCTCATAATATTACATACTTTTATCAGGTCTCCCCGCAACCTCCAGCGCTCCAGAAAAAACAATCCATGTTTATCCAACCTCTCGCTGTAGGTACTACCAACTAATCCAGGCACTAATTCTGGTAAACCTCCTCTGTACCCTTTCCAAAGACTCCACATCCTTCCTGTATTAGACCGACCAGAATTGGGAACAAAGAAAAGTGGCTTGTAAACATCAGGTTAACATCAGGACTATGAGCAACGGACCAACTGTCCATGAGCAGGTGGAACCACCCCTATACATTGTAAATATCTGGGCAAGTATGTGTATAATAGATACTCAATTGTTAATATTATTGGTTTTACAAACTGCAAAGAACTGAGAAAGGTATAATAATTGATTTTTCCATTTGCTCTATAGTTAGTGCGTGAGATTTTCGTTTTTTTCTCTTCCCACTGGTGCACGTGTGTATATATTAAAAACTGCGTAAACAGTATATAAAATAAATCTTTGGCATTTGAAAAATCATGGGTTCCGTGTGATTCTTCAATCCCTTGTTTCCACTGACAACATCCATGTTGGCCCATTGTTATTGCATACTCTTTCCCCACTGAATCTATCTTCTCATGCGTTGACTCTGCTCTACCTCCCCTCGTTCGGTCCCTTCCCACCAACATCTGGGGCACTTTGTATATGTTTATTTATTTTGACGACTTCTGAATCACTGGCCCCCATGCCTCATCTTCACTGCAATGTCTGATCTTTATACACCTTCATGGGAGGATATAGGAGCAGGCATAGGAAACCCATGTCGTCACAGGGAGAATGGGTTAATACATTACCAGCTGCTTCCGGGGTCAGGATCGAACCTGAGTCCCTGGAATAATGTAAGGGCAGAATGATCCTGTTTTGGCTCGATCAACATCTACTGCCAAATAAGGCATGCATCAAATGGCATCTTCATCAAAGAGGACACAAAGTGCTGGAGTAACTCAGCGGGTCAGGCAACATTCCTGGAGAACATGGATACGTGACATTTCAGGTCGGGGCCCTCCTTCAGACTGGTTCACACTTGTTTCTACAAATATCTTCATCAGTCTGAAGGTCCCAGACCTGAAACATTGCCTGTCCATTCCCTTCACAGACGCTGCCTGACCCGCTGAGTTTGTCCAGCACTTTGTCTTCTGCTCAAGATTCTGGCATCTGCAGTTCTTTGTGTCGCCACACATGAATTAAATTAAACAAAACACTTTATTACATTAAAAAAATGTCCATTGGCACAAAATTAGGTTCTTCCAGGTAGAAACAGTCATCTAACTTTTCACTTTGTTCATGTCTCATGAATTTAGGCTAATTTTTGAGGTGGCCTCTCTGGTTGCCAGAGATCACAATATAATGGTAGAACTTAGTTTAAATTGTTTCGTTTAGTTTATTGTCACGTTTACCGAGGTACAATGAAAAGCTTTTGTGCGTGCTAACCAGTCAGCAGAAAGACAATACATGATTACAATCAAGCCGTCCACAGTGTACAGATACACGATAAAGGGAATAATGTTTAATGTAAGATAAAATCCAGTAAAGTCTGATTAGAGATAGTCCGAGGGTCTGATATTGCTCAGTCTTCTGGTTAATAAAACATACATTGTCAAATCCTCATGCCTAACCCCTAGCCTGGGGCAACTGATTTCCTGATAAACAGATATGAATGATTGTATGATACTTTATTGTCACATGTTCCTAGGTACAGTGAAATGCTTTGTTTTGCATACAGCCTGGGCAGTACACAAGTGTTGCCACGTTTTGGCGTAGACAAAGTTACAAAAGTTCCAAACGGCCCACTCTACTGCCAACCGCCACCACTTGACACCAGGCTCTCCTACCCAGTGCTCCCTTCCTTCTCCCTTTCTGCCGTTGTATTGTTTCCAGTCCCCTCTCCACCCAACCCTCATCCCCCCCCCCCCCCCCCCCCCCCCCCACCACTCCCAAGTAGCTCCACACAAGGGACACTGAAGGGGCCACTTTATTGTTAATCCTCTCTCTTGTTGCCGGTATTCCAGGCACAAAACCGTGAAGCAGATACACAGCCTACAGGGGAGGAATGGTCAACTTCCCACTACTCTGAGGACGAGACAAAAGATAGGGAGGTCGAGGTGGTGTGTTTACTTGGGCAGCCTCCGTTTCCAGCTAGCACAGTTGGCCACATATCTGCAGCTGAATCAGTTGTGAATGGTGGATTTTAACCCCTGGTTTAGTTTAGAGATGGAAACAGGCCCTTCGGCCCAGCGAATCAACACCGACCATCTGTCAACTGCTCACACTAGCTCTATCTTATCCCACTTTCGCATCCACTCTCCACACACTGGACATTGCAGAAAAAGGAGTATTCTCAACAATTTAGACAGCTACATGGATGGGACAGGTTTCGTGGGATATGGGCCAAACGCAGGCAAGTGGGACTAGTGCAGATGGGACCTGTTGGTTGGTGTGGGCAAGTTGGGCCGAAGGGCCTGTTTCCACGCTATATCACTCTATGACTCCAAGTATTGAATTGAAGTCACTGAAAGATACGGTGTGGAAACAGGCCCTTTGGCCCACTGAGTCCATGCTGACCATCCATCACATGTTCACACCAGTTCTCTGTTATCCCACTTTCTCATCCATTCTCTACTCGCTCGGGGCAATTTACAGAGGACTATTAACCCACAAACCCTCATGTCTTTGGGATGTGGGAGGACACCAGAGCACCCGAAGGAAACCCACGCGGGTCACAGGGAGAATGTGCAAACTCCACACCGACTGCACCTGAGGCAGGATTGATCGTGAGGCAGTGGCTCTATCAGTCGTACGTACTCTATATTGTACCATCTATCACCCCCTCACACTAGTTCTATCTTATCCCACTTTCTCATCCACTCTCTCAGTGGATCAGCAGCCGGTTGGAAGCGACAGCTCAGACTTTATTGAGTTGCAAAGGGACGAATGAACATGTTTTGTTCCTCAGACATGTTGAATAAGTTTGACCTGCAGATGGGGGCAGGGCTAATGCCAGATCCAGCACCCCGGGGTAGGATTCCTGAGTGATATCCAGTGCCCACTGCTGCCACACCTCACGTGGCCAAGTGAGGAAGTGACTAGATTGCACTTCATTCTGCCGAGCTCCGGGATTAACACAAATTAGTTTAGTTTAGAGATACAGCGCGGAAACAGACCGAGTGCGCACAAGCGATCCGCACACATTAACACTATGGACAATTTACATTTATACCAAGCCAATTAACCAAAGATCTCGGAGAAACCCCACGTGGTCACAGGGAGAACGTAGAAACTCCGTGCAGACAGCGCCCGTAGTCGAGATCGAACCCGGGTCTCCGGCGCTGCAAGCGCTGTAAGGCAGCAACTCTACCGCTGCGCCACCGTGCCGCCCAATTGTCAGAATGATTATGGATTAACCTGTACAGTTCTCATTCACGTTTCATTATTGTGCAATCTTTGTAGTGTGAGAGATGGAACAAGATCATACCAGCTCGAGATATTTACTGCGATTGGATGGAGGGCGCTTTTCTCTGCATCTCACACACACTGGGAAGAATGCAGAAAGAATTCCATTTTGCATCTAACGCATATTTAAACTTTTCTAGAAGTACTGTGGGGCAGCACAGTGGTGGAGCTTGAAGAGCTGCTGCCATACAACTCCTGAGACCCATCTTCGATCCTGACTTTGTCCACTAAATGTTGTACCCTTTATCCTTTTAATCTGTGTACTGTGGACGGCTTGATTATATTCATGCGTAGTATTTTTCTTGACTGGATGGCATGCACACATAAGCTTTTTGCTCTACCTTGTCAGTAATAGTAAACTAAACCAATGATTCAATGATACGTTATTGTCACATGTACCTAAGTAGAGTGAAAGTCTTTGTTTTGCGTAGAATACACAAAGAGTCGCCCATGTTTCTGGCGCCAACAAAGTTACAAAAATATTAATTAGTGTCATGTACAACTGCTCCCCCTTCTGTTGTGGGGTAGACTGTTTCCCCCTGCCTCCCACCCCCCCACTCCACCTCACCCCCCCTCCCCCCCACTCCACCTCACCCCCCCCCACTCCACCTCACCCCCCCCCCACTCCACCTCACCCCCCCTCCCCCAACTCTAACCTCACCCCCCCCCCCCCCACTCTAACCTCCCACCCCACTCCAACCACCACCTCACCCCACCCCCCCACTCTAAACCTCACCCCCCACTCTAACCTCACCCCCCCCCCCCCCCCCCCCACTCTACCTCACCCATCCACCACCCTCTGCATCCGTCCGCTCACTTTGATCTTGGTCATCTCCACCACGCCGGGTCCCTCTGTGTTCTCGGCAGCGCAGCCCAACCGCTGGGGTGGGAGATTGCAACCTTCACGTGATCCGCCCTGTTTCGACTAATGCAATCAACTCGACGTGCACAAACGGAAGATCAAATAGTACAAGTTGTCCAACAACTTTAGGCTGTGCACGCCACACGAAAGAAGAAGAAGAAGCCCAACCGCTCTCTCCACGGCCCTTCCTCAGTCTGACCGCCGGGTCTGCTCACGCACGGCACTGCGGACAGCTCCCAACGCTCACCGCGAACTTTCTTTCCTAAACTCGGGTGCTGATGGTGTGGAGTTTGCACGTTCCCCCGGTGACCGCGTGGATTTCCTCTCACATCCCATAGATGTGTGGTTAATTGTTCTCTGTAAATTACCCCTACTGGGCAGGGAGTGGATGAGAGAGAGCGATAACATAGAACTAGTGTGATTGTGTGATTGATGCACTCAGTGGACCGAAGGGCCTGCTTCCATGCAGTATCTTTTAATCAATTAAATACAATACTGGTTGAGGATACTGCGTGTTTCAAATGAAACTCTTTCCTTTTCCTGCACTAATGTCCGCCACCCATTAAACATTAAAGGTACACACACATTATTTTACTGATAACATAGTCAGCAAACAAAGAAGCGTTCTCTTTGCTTTCACAAAAAGCAGGTGCAGATGACAATCTCTTCATTAATCGAGGGCAGTGGCTTACAGGAGCAGAGGTGATTACCTAATGGCAGGCAACAGGCATGGGGAGAAGCAGGTTAAATCGATTAGCTAATGGGATGAAATCTATGCAGCACGTACTGCTCCCAACTCAGTCCATTGTCAAGTAGCAGATGATCGCTCATGCATTGCGAGCAGCACTAATAACTACTGCAACTAATTAAAACAAGTACTTAACCTTCTGTTCGTCAGCTTAAAATATTCCTGACATTAAAGGTTCGTACAGAGATTCAAGTCGCACAACTTTAGTTTTGCGATACAGCGCGGAAACAGGCCCTTCGGCCCACCGGGTCCGTGCCAAACAGCGAGCCCCGCACACTAACACTATCCCACACACACTGGGGACAATTTACAATTTTACCGACGCCAATTAACCTAAAAACCTGGACATCTTTGGAGTGTGGGAGGAAACCAGAGCATCCGGAGAAAACCCACACAGGTCACGGGGAGTACATACAAACTGTAAGGCAGCAACTCGAACGCTATGCCACCATGCTGCCCTACGATCATTTACTCACGGAGACACAAGGAACTGTACAGGTACATGGATAGGAAAGGTTTTCAGGATATGGGCCAAACGAGGGCAGGTGGGACCAGCATAGATGGGGCATCTTGGTCGGCATTGGAGAGTTGGGATAAAGGGCCTGTTTCCATGATATATGACTCTATATGAACTGCAGATGCTGGAGTCTTGAACAAAACACAAAATGCTGGAGTAACTCCGTGGGTCTGGACTGGCACCATTTGTGGAGGGAATGGACAGGAGATTGGTCGGGAGCCTTTCAAACCGTGACCCATCTTCAGACTGATTGTGTGGGGGGGGGGGGGGGGGGGGGGGCAAGAGAAAGCAGGAAGAAAGCAGACACAGGTGAGTTGAGTTGAATTGGCAGGTGTGTGAAATAAATGACGGGAGACAAAAGGAGTCAGATGAGGAGAAAGGGGAGTGAAATGTAAAGCCAGAAGAAAGAATATACTTGAAAGGCACAAAACAGCCCCAGACAGAACAATGACATTTTTACTTGCAGATTTACCACATTGGCATCAAGAATCTGGTATAACGGAGATAGAACCATTGTAGCTCCCTAAGAATGAAATGTAGAGTTGGCTCATTTTGTAAACTGTGTTCTTTAAAGCAAAACTTCATTAAAAAAATTAGAGAAAATCAAATAGAACAAAAATGTATTTCCCTCATACAGATTTTGGAGGCAACAGCAATTATCACAAAATTGGTAGACAGTCAGAACCCTTTTCCCAGGGTGGAAATGTCCAGGTGGAGGCAGGTTCTCTGGATGCTTTCAAGAGAGAGATAGATAGGGCTCTTAAAAATAGCGGAGTCAGGTGATATGGGGAAAAGGCAGGAACGGGGTTCTGATTGGGGATGATCAGCCATGATCACATTGAATGGCGGTGCTGGCTCGAAGGGCCAAATGGCCTACTCCTGCACCTATTGTCTATTGCCTATTGACTAGAGGGTACAGCTATAAGGTGAGAGGGGGAAAGTTTAACAGAGATGTGTGGAGCGCATTGCCAGGAGTGGTGGTCGAGGCAGAGATGTTCGTGGCGTTTAAGAGGCGTTTAGGTAAACACATGGAAATGCAGGGGATAGAGGGACAAGGATCATGTACAGGCAAATTAGCTCAGTTTAACTTGACATCGTGTTCAGCACAAACATTGTGGGCCAAAGGGTCCGTTCCTGTGCTGGACTGTTCTATGTCCAATAAATTCATCAGCCCCACTGATTTGAATCCATTCTTGGGATACATCCTTTACCACAGGCACAGGTTCACTTCCCAGGGAAAGGAACAATGTCCTGGCCATTTTTACTATCCACCTTAGATGTAGAGTAGCACTGACAAAATCCAAAAAAAATGTGACAGATCCAGAAAGAGCCAGAATGATGAATAAGAGGCGGAGCATGACATTTGGAAGCTCAAGAAAGGAGCATAAAGGGCCTGTCCCACTTTCACGACTTAATCCAAAACCTCTGCCTAGTTTAAAGGACCTAAAAAATACATCATGATTTTGGTAATCTACGAACTCCTATGACCTTCCACGAATATGCTCACGAACTGGAGTGACAGAGGTCACGTGCTGATGTTGATTTAAGCTTTTTTTAATCACTCACCTTTTTTTCTCTGTCCAAGCTACAAGTACCCACGAATATCTACGAGTACCCACGACTACCCTCACGGCCTACTACGGTCTGCCCACAAACTAACTACGAGTAAAAAGTTGCAATTTTTTCCATCCCAACTATTTTTTTACTCATGGACATTTTTCATCAGGCTGGAAAAAACGTCCCGACTTACCTGATGCCCCGAGTACCTACGACTAGCATAACGAGCCGCTGCGATATATCTATGAACTCCTACGACCTCCTACGGACTCGTTACGAACATTCTGTGAGTTTGAATCAGGGGAAAACTCGGGAGAATTCGTGAATTACCTCGTTAAAGTGGGACAGGCCCTTAATTATCAGATTTTAGCACAAGCTGCAAAGGGATGCGTTAACCCAACCCTGTACACTCATATCTGCCTCACAGCTCCCACAAGCTTGGTTCAGTCCTACCTCGAGTGCTGTCTACATGGAGTTTGCATGTTCTCCCTGAGACCAGTTTCCTCTGGGTGCTCCATTTCCTTCTTATAATACAAAACAGTAGGAATTGGCGGGTTAATTGATCATTGCAAATCGCCCTCAATCTGAAGAAAGGACCCGACCTTAAACGTCACCTATCCATGTTCTCCAGAGATGCTGCCTGACCCGCTGGATTACTCCAACACTCTGAGTCTTTTTTCTATAAACCAGCATCTGCATTTCCTTGTGTCTACTGTAAATTACCCTCAGTGTCTTTGGGAGCGGTAGAAATCTCATGGGAGTAGGGAGGAGAATCGGGAGTGTGGACAGAATGAGTTAGGGTGGGACTAGTGTAAAAGTTAGTGCAGGTTCAATAGCTGAGGGGTCCTGTTTCTGTTCTGATTGCCTCCAGGACTTTACGAGAGCAGGTCACGTGCAGAGTGGGGACTTTAATCGCTGCGTCTGTCCTTTGTCGAACTCTCACAAAGGTGAGCCAACAGATGGATGTTGGGGATTTATATCCCAATGTGAACTGATGCCTTCAGCACTGTGAAGACGGGAAAACTCGAGAAAGACAATTCGATTCATCGCCATTGATGAATAACACAGTCAAAGGCATTTTCAAAACCTTTGCAATTCCTTAATGTGCTTTGTTAGAAGGCTGCGGCAACTGAGTAATATTATTGGGTTAATGAAAGCAGCATGCATATCTTCTTGATTTAGTGATATTTATTCAGGTAGAGAATGTTTCCAAGGTGACTGTGGGATTATGGCAACCTTTACACACCTCCGTCATTCATTTTGAGAATAGGCTGCGCAGCGCAGACTCCAATCATCAGTGCAGTGGAAATGCAGGTGAATATTGTTACTGCAAATAAAACCCCTCAGCAGGGTCTTCAACAACAGTGGTGCAGCTGGTAGAGTTACTGCCTCACAGCGCCAGATACCCGGGTTCCATACTGACTACAGGTGCTGTCTGGACGGAGTTTGTACGTGACCTGCGTGGGTTTTCTCAAGGTGTTCCGGTTTCCTCCGGCTTCCTAAAATTGTCCCTACTGTGTAGGATAGTGTTGGTGTACGGGGATTGCTGGTCTGCGCAGACTCGGTGGGCCAAAAGACTTGTTTCTGTGCTGTATCTCTAAACTAAAGAGTTAGAGTACATTGAAATAATCAATTGCAAAAATTAATAAAGTCATATGAGACGGTATTAAGAACATATGAGTTGAGGCAAGGATGGATTCTACAAGTGCTGCAGATGGGGAAATTACACAGATGCATAGTCCAAAGTTCAGTGTGCTCAAATATGGCACCAAAGTGTGAATAGTCTAGATCTGTTTAGGCCGTTGCCATGGAGAGAGATTCAATCAGTGGCTGAGCATGTTTATTTGTGAGACTAAAGACAATGGCTTTAATCTCTCCTTTATTTAGCTACAGGAGATTTCTTCTCATCCATTACTGTATGTTGGACAGACAATCATATATTCACATTGTGGGATCATCTTCAGTTTTATTCCGTGCATCAATGTTTTTTAATTGTTCATGAACTACCCTTGTGAACTTCTTAGAAGAAACTGCAATTAAAATGAATTATGGGTGAGGCAACGTTTAAAGATATACACATGGAACTGCAGATGCTGGCTTACAAAAAAAAAAAGACACAAAGTGTTGGAGTAACTCATTCAGTCAAGCAGCATCTATGGAGAAAATCGATAGTTCATAAAACATTCGAGCACAATGAGACCATTTGTTCCATCGAGTCTGCTCTGCCAATTGATCATGGCTGATCTATTTTTCTCTCGCAACCTTATTCTCCTGCCTTCTCCCTGTAACCTTTCACACCCTTACTAACCAAGAACCTATCAATCTCCACTTTAAAAGTACCCAGTGACTTGGCCTCCACTGCAATCTGTGGCAATAAATTCCATCCTCTGGCCAAATAAATTCCTCCTCATCTCCATTCTATTATCCTGAGGCTGTGTCCTCTGGTCCTAGACTCACCCACTACAGGAGACATCCTCTCCACATCCACTCGAAGGAGGATAAAAAGGGATTTGTGACATTTCAGGTCGGAACCCTTCGTCAGACTGCTAGTCCAGGGCAAGTTCTTCTTTACACAAAGAGCAGTGGGTGCCTGGAATGTGTTGCTTGTGGTGATGGTGGAGGCAGATATAACAGAGGTGTTTAATATAGGCATGTGGATATGGAGGAAATGGAGGGAGATAGATCATGTGCAGGCAGAGGGGATGAGTTTATCTTGGTATCATGTTTGGCATAGCCACTATAGGCTAAGGGCCCTGTCCCTGTGCCGCAGTGTTCTGTTAAATGTTTTAATGGGGAGATTGAGTTTAGATTTGAAAAAGGCAATATTCAGATGTAGGTCGCAATTTAATACAGAGCTTCAGATGATTTATGGGCAGTGATAAATAGGTGTGTTCCGAGTTAAGATCTTGCCGCAGAGCTCGGCTAGGATGGATAAATGTCTAAAGCTACTGGCTTGAAAGTGACTGATGAAAGTGGGAAATTATGTAACATGGAGGAAGAAATCAGATAATGGCTGGGTGTAATGAAGAAACCAATTCATCTTTGAACAGAAAGCTCAGAATGTGCACCAAGCAACTTTAATCGGGGTGATTTGTGGCAGTAAGATAGCTTTAACATTCACAATGTTGCTCAACAGAAAATGACATTTCAAACTTTAGTTTAGTTTAGAGATACAACGTGGAAACAGGCCCTTTGACCCACGAAGTCCACACCGACCAGCGATACCCGCACACTAACACTATCCTACACACACTGGGGACAATTTTAATTGTTACCAAAGCCAATCAACCTACAAACCTGTACGTCTTTGGAGTGTGGGAGGAAACCGGAGCACTCGGAGAAAACCCACGCAGGTCATGGGGAGAACGTACAAACTTCATACAGACAGCACCCGTAGTCAGGATCAAACCCGGGTCTCTGGCGCTCTAAGGTAGCAACACTACCGCTGCGCCACCGTGTCAGCCCTAGGATCTAACATTGGATCAGTCAGTCAGATGGAATATGATTCAAAACTGCTTTTGTACAACTGGAATTTCACCACACAACCCGCTGAAGAGAAGAAAAAAAATCCAGGATTAAAACCGTCAAACAAGAGGACTAGAATGACTCAATTGAAATGGGAATGAAAGAAGCCTTAATTTTTCAAGACATGGACACCCTTCACCGAATTCTTACAAGGAGTGTATGGCGCAACACAAATCTAAATTTAAATCCGATTCTGGGTTTGGTGAGATGGGCGGGGGGGGGGGGGGGGGGGGGGGGGGGGGGGGGGGAGGACGAGGGGCAGGTATATCTCCACTTTCCTTTTCTCTTTTTTTTTCTCATATCTTACTTTTCAGCCATTACTTTGGCAGTCTAGGGGTCTTTTCTATGTGCTTTTTCGAACTTTCTTTTCACTTCTCACTTTTTCCCTCTCTTGTTCTCTCTCCTTTTCTCTCATTTTCAGGTTAAAAGGTTAAAATTGAAGCTGTACAATAATTGTATAATATTAGCTGCCAAATGTTTTATCCTTGTACAATTGCTTCTAATAAAAATAATAATAAAAATGTTTTAAAAGCCTTAAAAAAATACTCTAGGATATAATGCAATAAAGGTCATTAAAATTAATAGTATTAAAGATGGCAGTGGGTGAGGGAGATTCTGTACATGTGGTAAAACATGTTAAAGAAAGTTAAAAGAACATTTGAGTCAACCAGAAAAACTTGAACAACTTTGTAGGACATTGTAGTAAAGATAAAAGATTGATACTTTCAATCAAGATATCTGAGATATCCTCTGATATTGGGAACGCCTTTAGCACTGATTGAGAAGGCTGAGGAACTCTATCATGCAACAAGGACCAGACTTGCAGATTAGGAAGCCTTGTCCTCCAGCTGCCTAACAGCGAACTGATAAACTTCTTCACCTGTTAAAAAATATCCATTCTATATTTGGAGATTCGGCCACTGTGTTTACAGGTGTCTCATAATCTCATGGTTTGGAAGAAATTACAAATATTCTCTCTTCCTGTAACAGTTCAAACATTTAAAAAATTCAACACACACACATAAAATGTTAATTATTAATTCAGCATGCAATCAACAATGGTTTTAAGGTAATCTAACAGTGATCAATGGGCTATATTTGTTTAATATGAGATCGTATCCGTGTATTTCCCTATTTAATCTAGTAAACATGAAATTAAAAAAGTGTGTTTTCTCATGAGTGCAATGGGATAAAAAAACGTAATTAAATATTTTTACAAGGCAAAAGCTGATACAGGTAGTCTGCTAAAACACATGTTTCCTTCATATGTTGACTTTAACATGATTGATGAGTTAGGGACACTATTAGTATTATGCGGGCCAATTCAGTTATAAAGCGATTTCTATCGGGAACCAGAGAACAACTTAAAAGTTAATTTAACATGCAGAAGAAAAAATGAATCCAGGGATGAAAAAAAGTTTCCATGTATCCCCCTTGCCGTAATCAGACACTATTGTCTCTTAAGAACATGGTTCATCATAGGGTGGGCATGAAAATTGACGAGCCTTCCTTTGAAAGATCCAGCATGGGAACAGACTCTTCGGCCCACCAACCCACACCAACCATTGTTCACCCGTTCAGATTCAGATTCAGAAAACTTTATTGTCTGTCGCAACAGAAAATCTTCTTTGACGTGGCTCCACATACAAACAGGACAATGTACTGACAAGCAGTCATACAACACAGACTTCTGCGAGCACACACAGTGTGCACAGATCTCAAAAGCAAGTACAAAGATTACCGTGGTAGTCATACTTGCTGTCGTTAAATACCGCACTTAATGACTCTCAGAAAAACACTAAACAACTCAGAAAACATGCAAACATACGGGAGCAGCACGCCGCGAGTCACTCACAGAGTAGCGCCCCGCCCCTTGGGTTATCAGCAGCGATACAATAATAAAGAACACACAAAATGTAACACAAACATCCACCACAGCATTCATCACTGTGGTGGAAGGCACAAAAATTTGGCCAATCCTCCTCCACTTCCCCCCCGTGGACCGGACCAGAGTCCAGAGTCAGTCCAGGATCGGCTCTTCCTCACCGGAGACCGCGGCTTTAAGTTGTTGTAGGCCGCAGGCCGGCAATCAAGATTTAAAGTCCCCGCCGCAGCCAGAAGCACCGCAGACTGCAGGGCCGGCGGTCGAAGCTCCCCTCCAGGGGTGATGGTAAGTCCATGCCGGCCCCGCGGTAGAAGTTGGCCGCGTGCCGGCAGTGATGCTTCTTCTTCCCCCGGGTCCCCCACGAGGGATCCCGGGCTGTAGACGCCGCACCAGCTGGAACTCTGCAGACCGCGGCTTCAGGCTACGACTTCAGGCTGCCGGCTGCCCCGGGCCAGCGAAACGGAGCGCTCCCTTCCGGCGAGCCCCAGCGAGAGCTCGCCCGCTCCACGCCGAGAGTCCACGCTGCGCCCGCCGCTGAAGCCCCGGGCGCGTCTCCGGGAAAGGCCGTGCCGACCCTTGATGTTAGGCCACGGGGGAGGCGACCTGGAAAAAGTCGCCTCTCCATGGAGGAGGCGACCAAAGCGGTTTCCCCCTTACCCCCCCCCACACCACCCCCACACAAAACACACGAAGGAACATTAAATGCATACTTTAAAACAAACTAAAAAACAAAACAAAAAAGTTGGAAAAAAAACTGACGCGCTGCTGACATGGCTGCTGCCAGAACATTAGTTTTATGTTATCCCACTTTCTCATCCACTCCCTACACACTACAGATGCCAATTAACCTACAATCCCACACATCTTTGGGATGTGGGAGGAAACCAGAGGGCCTGGAGGTAAACCTACCTGGACACAGTATCACCCGGGGTCAGGATCCAACCCAGGTCTCTGGTGCCATGAGGTAGTGGCTCAAGAGAGAGTGTTTTATCATCGGAGCTTTTGCATTTTTCAGCTTGAAATTGTGCAATATGGTGCATACTTTAGCGAGTCTTTAAATTTACATTTGAATGCAACATTTATGCTTTAAATTGGATTAGCTATGAATAAGGTTAGGCTAAATTACATTCCTAATTATATTCCACAATAGAGCCAGGCTCCGATCAACAGGTGCAGCACATGAATTATCTTAGTATATTCATGTATGGAAATCAGATTATAATCAAGCAGTTGGCCCATGTTGACCAACCTGGGTCTCACTGCACACCTGGTACTACTCCTGATCCTGACTCCAGTTGCATACCTTCTCTCATTCCTGACCTTGAGTCCAGCCTTACACCTGGCCCCCTATTCTAACCTGATCATAGCTGCTTACTTGCTTAGGTACCCAATGCTGAACACTCCCATTGTCCCAGCTTTGACTGCACACCTAGTACTATTCCAGACCTTGCCTCTGGATGGACACTTGGCCTTGCTCCTAGCCCCTCTGCTCTGAAAATATATCTGGCCCACACATAAAGCCCCATATCTGACCCCCTGGACTTAACCAATTACGTTCAAGTCCACAGGTGCTTATTCAATGCGGTCATCTTTTATGGGGCACTTCACGGACCAAATTTTGGATAACAAAATTTGCTACATCCATTGGCATCCTTGTTATCTAACATGCTAGTTACTTTGTCAAAGAAGTAATCAATTGGTTGAACACAATTTCTCATCCATA